>NC_053489.1:667118201-667413201 GCF_905171775.1 Rana temporaria | reverse complement strand
TGACATTGATTTTGATCATTCAGTCATCCTGCTTACAATTAAATCAAAGAGGCACGTGTAGGTCAGACAAATATAACATAACATTTATAATGAAATAACCACAAATGTCTTTTCTGTGCTCACATCATTATCAGTTTTATTCAACCCCCAAGTGACATTCAATCTTAGTACTTAGTACAACATCCTTTTACAGTTATAACAGCTTTTAAACTTGAAGCATAGCTTGACACAAGTGTCTTGCAGCGATCTACAGGTATCTTCGCCCATTCGTCATGGGCAAAAGCCTCCAGTTCAGTCGCATTCTTAGGCTTGCGCACTGCAACTGCTTTCTTTAAGTCCCACCAGAGGTTCTCAATCGGATTTAAGTCTGGTGACTGCGATGGCCACTCCAAAATGTTCCAGCCATTAATCTGCAACCATGCTCTAGTGGACTTGGAGGTATGCTTGGGATCATTGTCCTGTTGAAAGGTCCAACGTCTCCCAAGCCTCAGGTTTGTGACGGACTGCATCACATTGTCATCCAATATCTCCTGGTACTGAGGAGAATTCATGGTACCTTGCACACGCTGAAGCTTCCCTGTACCTGCTGAAGCAAAACAGCCCCAAAGCATGATTGACCCCCCACCATGCTTCACAGTAGGCAAGGTGTTCTTTTCATCATAGGCCTTGTTCTTCCTCCTCCATACATAGCGTTGATCCATGGGCCCAAACACTTCTAATTTTGTTTCATCAGTCCACAGAACACAATCCCAAAACTTCTGTGGTTTGTCCACATGACTTTTGGCATACTGCAGTCGACTCTTCTTATTCTTTGGAGACAGCAAGGGGGTGCGCCTGGGAGTTCTGGCATGGAGGCCTTCATTACGCAGTGTGCGCCGTATTGTCTGAGCAGAAACTTCAGTACCCACATCTGACAAATCTTTTCTCAGTTCCTCAGCAGTCACACGGGGACTTTTCTCCACTCTACGCTTCAGGTAGCGTACAGCAGTCGAAGTCAGCATCTTCTTTCTGCCACGACCAGGTAGCGTTTCAACAGTGCCCTTTGCCTTGAATTTGCGAATGATGCTTCCTATGGTGTCTCTTGGTATGTTTAACATCTTTGCAATCTTCTTATAGCCATTGCCCTTCCTGTGAAGAGTAATCACCTCTTCTCTTGTCTTCCCGGACCATTCTCTTGACTTCACCATGTTTGTAACCACACCAGTAAATGTCTAGAAGGAGCTGAGTATCACAGTCATTTTAAAGCTGCCTAATTAATGCTTATTAGGCTTTATTGCTGCTCCCTGACATCCACAGGTGTTTTCAATACCTGATTGAAAACACTTCAATGAACCTCCGTTCTTCAGAGTGGTAGTCTTTAAGGGGTTGAATAATTGTGTAAATGAAGAATTCACAAAATAAACATTTACTACTGTATTACAAAACCAATTGATGTCATTTTAGTTGCATATGGTTCTTTAAGAAGTCCTTGTAGGATTTCATTCTGAATACAATTACAAATGTACACTAAATTCCCTAAAACCCTTTACAGCATTGGGGGGTTGAATAATTTTGAACAAAACAATCAGCAGGGAGAAACATGCTCATCTAAAGGGATCCCAGAGATGTGTTCTTTTACTCAGGCTCATTATGTTGTCAGTGTATCTGGATGTGTGTCTACAAGGGGAGATATTTGATAGAAGAATGACTTCTAGACATGGGCAATGCAGATGGAGGATTGCTGGAGTGATTCAAAGGTCTTCTCTCCCCCCCCCTATATTGCCGTGTACTGAAGCTTTTGGCAGTCCTGGAATATGCCAGTCTCTTCTTGTCAACTTCCTGCTACTTGAAGTGAAAGAATAGATTGTGTGGCACCCTTTAGGTGTGCATGTTGTTGCAGGAAGGAAGCTGGTCACCACACGGAGTAGACTTTAGCTATGTGCAGACCAGTTGATTGATAACGTGTATACCTGCTTGATTAACAGTGATCAAGCACCTAACCAGTACAACATAACTAAAGTCCTCATTGTCCAGTGCCCAGCAGGGAGGAACATGCTCATCTAAAGGGATCCCAGAGATGTGTTCGTTTACTCCAAGCTCATTATGTTAGTGCATCTGAATGTGTGACTATATAGGAAGATATTGGGCCAGATTCTTAAAAGGCTTACGACGGCGCAACGCCATTTGCGCCGTCGTAAGTCCTAATCTGGCCCGGCGTATCTATGCGACTGATTCTTACAATCAGTTACGCATAGGTACCCATTAGATCTTACGCTGTCAGATCTTAAATGCAATTTTTTTTCCCGCCGCTAGGTGTCGCCTCGTCGTTTTCCCCGTCGTCTATGCAAATTAGCTATTTACGCCGATTCCCGAACGTACGCGCGTAAACTGCTATATGAGGGGCAAGTTTACGAAGGTCCGTCGTATGCCATGTTAAGTATGGCGTCCGTTCAGCGTCGTCTTTTTACGTCGTTTTCGTAAGTCGTTCGCGAATACGACTTTACGTCAATGACGCTCACGTCGGCGTCATTGACGTTTTCCATCGTGAGCTGGAGCATGCGCACTGGGCTATTTTTATGCCCGGCGCATGCGCAGTACGATCGGCGCAGGGGGCGCGCTTAATTTAAATACAAGCCACCCCCTTTGAATTACGTGGACTATGCCAGTCTTGTCCTGGTGTCGGCGTTGTCTCTTGGTCAGTCTTTGCCATGCCTCCCCTCCCAGTCCAGACCAGATGAAAGCTTGTGGCAGCTGCTCCATCGGAAAGCTTGGATAAGAGTCAATGCGGGAAATTGATATTATCCAAATTTAGATGCCATTACCTCTAATCCCGGGATGTGTGTGCGATTCCAGCCGCCAGCGGCGTCACAATGCGGTTATATGTACATTACAGCATGCTGGAATTATCAGTCTATTTATCCCAAACATCATTAGGTTACTATTTTTCCTTTCTGAATCTTCAATAAAGTCCACTAAGTACTATTTGTTAATGGGGGGAGGGGAGCATTTCAGGTATAAAACCGACAACCAACTACTATAGCTGATGTGAAACGCAGTCTTAACATGTGAAAGTATAAAATAACTTAGTTATATTATATTTCAGTCTATGAAAAGCCTAAAGGTGGTTTGTTCCTGAGGGGAGGAAGAGAAGGTGGTGGTTTGTTCCTGAGGGGAGGAAGAGAAGGTGGTGGTTTGTTCCTGAGGGGAGGAAGAGAAGGTGGTGGTTTGTTCCTGAGGGGAGGAAGAGAAGGTGGTGGTTTGTTCCTGAGGGGAGGAAGAGAAGGTGGTGGTTTGTTCCTGAGGGGAGGAAGAGAAGGTGGCGGTTTGTTCCTGAGGGGAGGAAGAGAAGGTGACGGTTTGTTCCTGAGGGGAGGAAGAGAAGGTGACGGTTTGTTCCTGAGGGGAGGAAGAGAAGGTGACGGTTTGTTCCTGAGGGGAGGAAGAGAAGGTGACGGTTTGTTCCTGAGGGGAGGAAGAGAAGGTGACGGTTTGTTCCTGAGGGGAGGAAGAGAAGGTGACGGTTTGTTCCTGAGGGGAGGAAGAGAAGGTGACGGTTTGTTCCTGAGGGGAGGAAGAGAAGGTGACGGTTTGTTCCTGAGGGGAGGAAGAGAAGGTGACGGTTTGTTCCTGAGGGGAGGAAGAGAAGGTGACGGTTTGTTCCTGAGGGGAGGAAGAGAAGGTGACGGTTTGTTCCTGAGGGGAGGAAGAGAAGGTGACGGTTTGTTCCTGAGGGGAGGAAGAGAAGGTGACGGTTTGTTCCTGAGGAGAGAAAGAGAATGTGGTGGTTTGTTCCTGAGGGGGGGAGAGAAAGTGGTGGCTTGTTCCTGGGGGGGGGGGAGAGAAAGTGGTGGCTTGTTCCTGAGTGGAGGAAGAGAAGGTGGTGGTTTGTTCCTGAGGGGGGCAAGAGGAAGTGGTGGTTTGTTCCTGAGGAGAAAGAAGGTGGTGGCTTGTTCCTGAGGGGGAAGAGAAGGTGGTGGCTTGTTCCTGAGGGGGAAGAGAAGGTGGTGGCTTGTTCCTGAGGAGAAAGAAGGTGGTGGCTTGTTCCTGAGGGGGAAGAGAAGGTGATGGCTTGTTCCTGAGGGGGAAGAGAAGGTGGTGGCTTGTTCCTGAGGGGGAAGAGAAGGTGGTGGCTTGTTCCTGAGGGGGAAGAGAAGGTGGTGGCTTGTTCCTAAGGGGGAAGAGAAGGTGGTGGCTTGTTCCTAAGGGGGAAGAGAAGGTGGTGGCTTGTTCCTGAGGGGGAAGAGAAGGTGGTGGCTTGTTCCTGAGGGGGAAGAGAAGGTGGTGGCTTGTTCCTGAGGGGGAAGAGAAGGTGGTGGCTTGTTCCTGAGGGGGAAGAGAAGGTGGTGGCTTGTTCCTGAGGGGGAAGAGAAGGTGGTGGCTTGTTCCTGAGGGGGAAGAGAAGGTGGTGGCTTGTTCCTGAGGGGGAAGAGAAGGTGGTGGCTTGTTCCTGAGGGGGAAGAGAAGGTGGTGGCTTGTTCCTGAGGGATTGAGGGGAGGAGGAGAAGGTGGCGGTTTGTTCATGAGGGGGAGGGAAGAGAAGATGGTTTGGTCCAGAGGGGGAATCTAGGGTTTTGGTGGGTCCAGAGGGGGAATCTAGGGGTTTGGTGGGTCCAGAGGGGCAATCTAGGGTTTTGGTGGGTCCAGAGGGGGAACCTAGGGTTTTGGTGGGTCCGGAGGGGGAACCTAGGGTTTTGGTGGGTCCAGAGGGGGAATCTAGGGGTTTGGTGGGTCCAGAGGGGCAATCTAGGGTTTTGGTGGGTCCAGAGGGGGAACCTAGGGTTTTGGTGGGTCCGGAGGGGGAACCTAGGGTTTTGGTGGGTCCGGAGGGGGAACCTAAGGTTTTGGTGGGTCCGGAGGGGGAACCTAAGGTTTTGGTGGGTCCGGAGGGGGAACCTAGGGTTTTGGTGGGTCCGGAGGGGGAACCTAGGGTTTTGGTGGGTCCGGAGGGGGAACCTAGGGTTTTGGTGGGTCCGGAGGGGGAACCTAGGGTTTTGGTGGGTCCGGAGGGGGAACCTAGGGTTTTGGTGGGTCCGGAGGGGGAACCTAGGGTTTTGGTGGGTCCGGAGGGGGAACCTAGGGTTTTGGTGGGTCCGGAGGGGGAACCTAGGGTTTTGGTGGGTCCGGAGGGGGAACCTAGGGTTTTGGTGGGTCCGGAGGGGGAACCTAGGGTTTTGGTGGGCCCGGAGGGGGAACCTAGGGTTTTGGTGGGCCCGGAGGGGGAACCTAGGGTTTTGGTGGGCCCGGAGGGGCAATCTAGGGTTTTGGTGGGCCCGGAGGGGCAATCTAGGGTTTTGGTGGGCCCGGAGGGGCAATCTAGGGTTTTGGTGGGCCCAGAGGGGCAATCTAGGGTTTTGGTGGGCCCAGAGGGGCAATCTAGGGTTTTGGTGGGCCCAGAGGGGCAATCTAGGGTTTTGGTGGGCCCAGAGGGGCAATCTAGGGTTTTGGTGGGCCCAGAGGGGCAATCTAGGGTTTTGGTGGGCCCAGAGGGGCAATCTAGGGTTTTGGTGGGCCCAGAGGGGCAATCTAGGGTTTTGGTGGGCCCAGAGGGGCAATCTAGGGTTTTGGTGGGCCCAGAGGGGCAATCTAGGGTTTTGGTGGGCCCAGAGGGGCAATCTAGGGTTTTGGTGGGCCCAGAGGGGCAATCTAGGGTTTTGGTGGGCCCAGAGGGGCAATCTAGGGTTTTGGTGGGCCCAGAGGGGCAATCTAGGGTTTTGGTGGGCCCAGAGGGGCAATCTAGGGTTTTGGTGGGCCCAGAGCGGGAATGGAGGGTTTTGGTAGGCCCAGAGGGGGAATGGAGGGTTTTGGTGGGTCCAGAGGGGAAATGGAGGTTTTTTGGTAGGTCCAGAGGGGGGGTAGAAGGTTTTGGTGGGTCCAGAGGGGGAATGGAGGGTTGTGGCGAGTCACTGAAGGGGTACAGAGGGTTACAATGGAGTCTATGAAAAGCTTAAAGTCTACTTTCTGTGGTTGATAAAAACGAACTGAGGCACCATGGAGATCATGATTCGTTGGATCGTTCTCATTACCGAAAGCTAGTTTGGGAAGAAAGAAGTCTTACTTGGTCACCACCCCAGCTTTCCAATCATTGGTTTTGTTTTTAGTGGTAGTTCCTGAAGGAAAACTTAGGGTGGTGGTGAGTCTTGGGAGGCAAGGAAGATGGTGGTGGTGGATCCTGAGGGAGAATGAATGGTGGCAGTTTCTCCTCAGGGGGAATGCCAGAATGGCAGAGGTTCCTAAGGGGGAACAGAGGGTGAGATCGGTGGGTCCTATGGAAAGTCTAAAGTCTACTTTTTTTTTTGGTTGATAAAAGCAAATTAATAAAGGCAAATCCTACATGTGTTCTAGGGATGGCGGAGATCACGATCCATTGGTGAGCCCTTTCACTGTGCCAACTTAGACCCTTCTCACTACTGAAAGCCAGTTTGGGAAGAAAAACATTTTTTTTGGTTAATACCTCAGCTGTCCGAGCCTTGGGGTTATCTTCTTTTTTTTTTTTTTTTCCCTCGCATCCCCAAGGAAGCAACTTTTCTGAGGAGTCCAATTCTTGGCAGTATGAGAATCTTAGGGCCAAATCCTCAAAAGAGATACGCCGGCATAACTGCTGTTACTCTGTCGTATCCCTGGTCCTAACTATGGAACTGATCCACTGCGCATGCGCAGTTCGATCGTCGCGGGGGCGCGCTTAATTTAAATACAAGCCGCCCCCTTTGAATTACGCGGCCTTACGCCGGGTCACTTGCACTACGCCACCGCAAATTACGGAGCAAGTGCTTGGAGAATACGGCACTTGCTCCAGTAATTTGCGGCGGCGTAGTGTAAATGCCTTGCGCTACGCCGCCGCGGATTCTACCAGAATCTGGCCCATAGATGGCAGAATGACTTCTAGACATAGGCATAAAGAAAACAAATGCAGTTGAGAGATTTCTGGAATGAGTGAAAGATCTTCTCCCCCCATATTGTCCTATACTAAAGCTTTTGCCAGTTTGATTGTCGCGGACTATGCCAGTCTTGTCCTGGTTTCCGCACTGTCGGCGTTGTCTCTTGGTCAGTCTTTGCCATGGCTCCCCTCCCAGTCCAGACCAGATAAAAGCTTGTGGCAGCTGCTCCATCGGAAAGCTTGGATAAGAGTCAATGCGGGAAATTGATATTATCCAAATTTAGATGCCATTACCTCTAATGCCAGGATGTGTGCGATTCCAGCCGCCAGCGGCGTCACAATGCGGTTATATGTACATTACAGCATGCTGGAATTATCAGTCTATTTATCCCAAACATCATTGGGTTACTATTTTTCCTTTCTGAATCTTCAATAAAGTCCACTAAGTACTATTTCTTAATGGGGGGAGGGGAGCATTTCAGGTATAAAACCGACAACCAACTACTATAGCTGATGTGAAACGCAGTCTTAACATGTGAAAGTATAAAATAACTTAGCTATATTATATTTCAGTCTATGAAAAGCCTAAAGTCTACTTTCTGTGGTTAAGAAGAGCCAACTGAATAAACTACATGTTCTAGGGTTGGTGGGGATCATGAAACATTGGATCAAATAATCCATTGGTAGTAAACCTGTCTCCTTATCGAAAGCCAGTTTGGGCAGAAATTATTGTTGGTCACCGCCCCCCAAAAAAAGGAACTTTTCTGGAATTCTCAGAAGTTTAAGAATTGTATTTTTTTTTTATTTTAGTATAGAGTATACGGAGCATGGTGGTAGCTTGTTCCTGAGGGGAGGAAGAGCAGGTCGTGGCTTGTTCCTGAGGGGAGGAAGAGAAGGTGGTGGCTTGTTCCTGAGGGGGAAGAGAAGGTGGTGGCTTGTTCCTGAGGGGGAAGAGAAGGTGGTGGCTTGTTCCTGAGGGGGAAGAGAAGGTGGTGGCTTGTTCCTGAGGGGGAAGAGAAGGTGGTGGCTTGTTCCTGAGGGGGAAGAGAAGGTGGTGGCTTGTTCCTGAGGGGGAAGAGAAGGTGGTGGCTTGTTCCTGAGGGGGAAGAGAAGGTGGTGACTTGTTCCTGAGGGGGAAGAGAAGGTGGTGTCTTGTTCCTGAGGGATTGAGGGGAGGAGGAGAAGGTGGCGGTTTGTTCATGAGGGGGAATCTAGGGTTTTGGTGGGTCCAGAGGGGGAATCTAGGGTTTTGGTGGGTCCAGAGGGGGAACCTAGGGTTTTGGTGGGTCCAGAGGGGGAACCTAGGGTTTTGGTGGGTCCGGAGGGGGAACCTAGGGTTTTGGTGGGTCCATAGGGGGAATCTAGGGTTTTGGTGGGCCCAGAGGGGGAATCTAGGGTTTTGGTGGGCCCAGAGGGGGAATCTAGGGTTTTGGTGGGCCCAGAGGGGGAATCTAGGGTTTTGGTGGCCCCAGAGGGGGAATGGAGGGTTTTAGTAGGCCCAGAGGGGGAATGGAGGGTTTTGGTGGGTCCAGAGGGGAAATGGAGGTTTTTTGGTAGGTCCAGAGGGGGGGTAGAAGGTTTTGGTAGGCCCAGAGGGGGAATGGAAGGTTTTGGTGGGTCCAGAGGGGGAATGGAGGGTTGTGGCGAGTCACTGAAGGGGTACAGAGGGTTACAATGGAGTCTATGAAAAGCTTAAAGTCTACTTTCTGTGGTTGATAAAAACAAACTGAGGCACCATGGAGATCATGATTCGTTGGATCGTTCTCATTACCGAAAGCTAGTTTGGGAAGAAAGAAGTCTTACTTGGTCACCACCCTAGCTTTCCAATCATTGGCTTTGTTTTTAGTGGTAGTTCCTGAAGGAAAACTTAGGGTGGTGGTGAGTCTTGGGGAGGCAAGGAAGATGGTGGTGGTGGATCCTGAGGGAGAATGAATGGTGGCAGTTTCTCCTCAGGGGGAATGCCAGAATGGCAGAGGTTCCTAAGGGGGAACAGAGGGTGAGATCGGTGGGTCCTATGGAAAGTCTAAAGTCTACTTTTTTTTTTGGTTGATAAAAGCAAATTAATAAAGGCAAATCCTACATGTGTTCTAGGGATGGCGGAGATCACGATCCATTGGTGAGCCCTTTCACTGTGCCAACATAGACCCTTCTCACTACTGAAAGCCAGTTTGGGAAGAAAAAAATTTGTTTTGGTTAATACCTCAGCTGTCCGAGCCTTGGGGTTATCTTCTTTTTTTTATTTTTTTTTTTTTCCCTCGCATCCCCAAGGAAGCAACTTTTCTGAGGAGTCCAATTCTTGGCAGTATGAGAATCTTAGGGCCAAATCCTCAAAAGAGATACGCCGGCATAATTGCTGTTACTCCGTCGTATCCCTGGTCCTAACTATGGAACTGATCCACAGAATCAGTTTTCCATAGTTAGGCAGAAGATCCGACATGTGTAAGGGACTTACACTGCCGGATCTTAGGATGCAGTACCGCATCCGCCGCTGGGGGCATTTCGCGTCGAAATGCCGCCTCGGGTATGCAAATTAGCACTTACGGAGATCCACAAAGCTTTTCAAAATTAGGGCTGCTTTTACATGGTGTAAAGTTAGTACACCATGTAAAAGCAGACCCTTCTGTCTAGCGACGCGTTTTTTTTTCTAATTTGAATTTTTTTTTTTCACGCCGTATCTTTTTTTTTTTTTTCGACGCAACTTTATTGACCCGTCGCAATCCACAAAGCCCGGCGTAACGTAATTTTGCGCTATGCACGTCGGGAAAATGACGTCACGAGCATGCGCAGTACGGCCGGCGCGGGAGCGCCCCTCATTTAAATGGGAATCGCCCCCATGAAATGAGGAACGCCTTGCGCCGGCGGAATTTAAGTTACACGGCCAGAAATTTCTAGGTAAGTGCTTTGTGGATCGGGCACTTAGGTAGAAATTTTAAGGCAGTGTAACTTAAATTAGAATTTCGCCGTTACGCCGGGTCTTTGTGGATTTGGCCCTTAGTTTTAAAATTCAGAATATGGTAAATGGAGGGTGGCGGTGGGTCCTGAAGGGAAACGGAAGGTGGCGGTGGATCCTATGAAAAGCCTAAAGTTACTTTCTGTGGGCAGTAAAAGCCAACCGATTAATCTACACATGTTCTGGGTATGGTGGAGATCTTTACGCATTGGTGCGCCCTATGCCATCTTTAGTAGACCCTTCATATTACCAATCTGTAAAGAAATACCGGTAAGTCTTATCTGGTCACCAGCCCAGCTGTCCGGGCCTTGGGCTTTATTTCTTTTCCCTCATCGCATCTCAAAAAGAAGCAACTTTTCTGAGGCGCCAAATTCTTGGTAGTGTGAGAATCATAATCTTTAACCACTTACCCCCCGGACCATATTGCTGCCCAAAGACCAGAGTACTTTTTGCGATTCGGGACTGCGTCGCTTTAACAGACAATTGCGCGGTCGTGCAACGTGGCTCCCAAACAAAATTGGCGTCCTTTTTTTCCCACAAATAGAGCTTTCTTTTGGTTGTATTTGATCACCTCTGCGGTTTTTAGTTTTTGTGCTATAAACAAAAATAGAGCAACAATTTTGAAAAAAATGAATATTTTTTACATTTTGCTATAATAAATATCCCCCAAAAATATATAAAAAAACATTTTTTTTCCTCCGTTTAGGCCGATACGTTTTCTTCTACATATTTTTCGTAAAAAAAAAATCGCAATAAGCGTTTATTGATTGGTTTGCGCAAAAGTTATAGCGTTTACAAAATAGGGGGTATTTTTATGTCATTTTTATTATATTTTTTTTACTAGTAATGGCAGCGATCAGCGATTTTTTTTTTTCGGTACTGCGACATTATGGCGGACACTTTTGACACATTTTTGGGACCATTGGCATTTTTATAGCGATCAGTGCTATAAAAATGCATTGGATTACTATAAAAATGCCACTGGCAGTGAAGGGGTTAACACTAGGGGGCGGGGAAGGGGTTAAGTATGCCTGGGTGTGTTCTTACTGTGGGGGGGGGGGCGGTGGCCTCACTAGGGGAAATGACTGATCCTCTGTTCATACATTGTATGAACCGAAGATCAGCATTTCCCCTGCTGACAGGACCGGGAGCTGTGTGTTTACACACACAGCTCCCGGTCCCCGGCCCTAGTGGCGGCTGGAAGAGAGGACGTCATATTACGTGCTCTCGCCCAGCAGAGCCACCTTGTGGACGTATAACTGCGGTGCGCGGTCGGCAAGTGGTTAATAATGACTAGAGTAGATGAAGCATGGCGGCGGGCCCTGAGGGATGGTGGTGGGCCCTGAGGCTGGCACGGAGTGAGTGTGTGTGTGTGTATGGGTTTAGAGGGGGCATGGAGGTGTGGCGGTGGGCCCTAATAGTTTGGACGGAGCATAGCGGTGGGTCCAAAGGGGGCACGGAGGGTGGTGGGTCATGAGAGAGACAATGTTTGCTGAAACAACCATCATCGTAACAAGGTGTGACAATGCAGGAACACAGTTGTCACCCTGTAACAGGAAGTGTCCGAACAAGGACCTTTTATAGGAGGATCACCAAGTATTTTAATTAAAGCTGCAGTTTTTTTTTAAATATTTAAATATGTTTTTTGAAAAGAGCCTGGTAAAGCTTGTATGACAATTTAGTGATTGGGTTTACATCTACCTTCCTTGTACAACGTAATCTGATATCTGGTTGCGCCAAATGACTGTACTTTGGACTCTACCATCATTTATTTTTCCATAGTCTCGTTAACAACCCCCCAAAAAACTCATTAGGCTCACTTAGTATCAATTTAAGAGACGTTAATGATGGTAGAACACTCTGCCTCCGTGTATTACACACGTGTTAATGATTCTGTACAGTCCAACCAATGAATCCTTTCAGCTTGGACGCAGACCAAGAAACACAAATATCCTATTATTCTCCTGGTAATGAAGCCATTAGGAAATCTAGTGTTGGTTTTTCAGATTTTTTTATAGTTGTTTTTTATGTATTGAATGTGGCCCTCTTGGAAAGTATGTGTCCGTCGCCCCCAGTGTTGCCAACCTACCAGATTGAAATTTACTGGCACGACACCCGAAATTTACTGGTGCAGCCACATTTTTACTGGCATTTCACAAAAGTTACTAAATTAAATTTTTAGGTGCAAATTTCAGTATTTGGGCTACAAACAAGGACACTAGGCAAAATAGCAATGTGATTTAAGGTAGATATTAGGGTAAAAAAAAATATTTTTGTTATTTTCGATATAATAAGGGCAAATTATTTAGTCACATCACCCCCTGCCTTCACCCCCTCTGCCACCAACACCCCCTGCCTTCACCCCCTCTGCGGTGCCACAATCTCCCCCTGCCTCCAATATCCCCCTGCCTCCAATCTCCCAGAGGCCCCCTGCCTCCATCGTCCCCTGCCTCCATCCCCCTCTGTGGTGCCACCAACAACCCCCGTCTCCATCCCCACCCTCTGCGATGCCACAATCCCCCTCTGCGGTGCCTCCAATCACCCCCTGCCTTCAATCACCCCCTGCCACTAACACCCCCTGCCTCCAATCTCCCCCAGGCCCCCTGCCTCCATCGTCGCCTGCCTCCATCCCCCTCTGCGGTGCCACCAATAACCCCTGTCTCTATCCCCCACCCTCTGCGGTGCCACCATCCCCCTCTGCGGTGCCACAATCACCCCCTGCCACTAACACCCTCTGCCTCCAATCTCCCCCTGCCTCCATCGTCCCCTGCCTCCATCCCCCTCTGTGGTGCCACCAACAACCCCTGTCTCCATCCCCACCCTCTGCGATGCCACAATCCCCTTCTGCGGTGCCACCATCACCCCCTGCCACTAACACCCCCTGCCTCCAATCTCCCCCTGCCTCCATTCTCCCCCAGGCCCTCTGCCTCCATCGTCGCCTACCTCCATCCCCCTCTGCGATGCCACCAATAACCCCTGTCTCTATCCCCCACCCTCTGCGGTGCCACCATCCCCCTCTGCGGTGCCACCATCACCTCCTGCCTCCAATCTCCCCCTGCCTCCATTGCCCCCTGCCTCCATCCCCCTCTGCGGTGCCACCGCAGCCACCATCACCCCCTGCCTCCAATCTCCATGCGCAGTTCCAAGCCGAACCGATCTTGGCTATTTTTACTGGCACATTTCCGCAACTACAGACATTTACGAACGGGGGGAAAAAGTGCCCGTTTTTACGAACTGTCCGTAAAAATACGGACGGTTGGCAACACTGGTCGCCCCACATGTAGATTAGAAGGCAGGGCGCATTATGGGCCTCCACTGTTCCAAACGGAAGTGGGGGGAGAAGAAGAGGTTTCTGGAGCTTAGAGTACGATACAAGGTGGAAGGAAAAAAAAAAACATTAAGGGCTGAAGGGCAGTAAAACTCCACATTTGAAGTATGTTTTTTACCATGCCCCCCCAAATTATTACATTTTTCTTTCTTTCTTACAGACCGCCATCATGGTACTCCCATGCTGCTGGAAGGCGTCCGATGTATTGGGGCGGAGCCAGAGTACGATTCTGAACAGAGTGATTGGCATGGATTTGACTGAGTTGCTGATGGACTTTCTTCTCTTTTTATTGTGCTGCTCTGCTTTTTTAAAACAACCAAACCTCTAAAATAGCCATGAGAATTGTAGGGATTAGATGGGAGCCTTTTCCTTCGATGGCTTTGTTTCAGAATGTCTGTGGCGGGAGAAGGTGAATGGGTTACGTATAGGGATTGGAAAGTAATCTGCTGCTTTTTATACCCCCAGCACTGTAGGCCCTTGTGTTTGTGGTGTCTGTCATGTCCTAACAGCCAATCGGCTTCTCACTTTTATATAGATGCTGGTTGAAGCATGATAGGAAGAAGTAAATTGGTTCTAAGAAAGGGAAACGCCCACAGTACCATACCAGACACTTCATATACAGTGGAACCTCGGATTGGGAGTAACGCAGTTAACGAGCGTTTCGCATTACTAGCAATTTTTCTTAAAATCCTGACTCAGTTTGCGAGTGTTGTCTCGCAATATGAGCGAGATTCAAGCCTCTGCGGTGTGCAGTACCGCATTTGGCCAGAGGTGCGGGGGCACCGGCGACACTCGGAGCCTTTCAGGCCTCGTACACACCATTGAACATGTCCGATGAAAACGGTCCGCGGACCGTTTTCATCGGACATGCCCGCTGCCGGATTTTGGTCTGATGGCTGTACACACCATCAGACCAAAATCCCTGCGGAAAACAAACGCTGTGACGTGGCCGCAACGATGACGCGGCGACGTGCGTGACCCTGGAAGGTCAATGCTTCCACGCATGTGTCGAATCACTTCCACGCATGCGTCGAATCACTTCGACGCATGCGAGGGATTGCGGCCCAGTGGACATGTCCGATGAGTCGTACAGACCATCGGACATGTCCGACGGACATGGTGCCAGCGGACATGTTTCTTGGCATGCTAAGAAACATTAGTCCGCTGGAAACCTGTCCGCTCGGCCGGAAATCCGGTCCGCTCGCCCATACAGACGACCGAACATGTCCACGGGAACTGGTCTGCGGACCAGTTTCAGCAGACATGTTCGGTCGTGTGTACGAGGCCTCAGAAATACTCAGTTTCTGAGGGTTTCCGATCGATCTCCAAGTATTTCTGAGTCTCGCCAGCGCCCCCTCCCCACCTCTGGCCACATGCTGTATTGCATGCAATAGAAGTCAATGTGGAACTAATTATCTTCGTTTCCATTGACTTCTATGAGGAAACTTGCTTTGATATGCGAGTTCTTTGGATTACAAGCATTCTCCTGGAACGGATTATGCTCGTAATCCAATGTTTCACTGTACAAGGCCCCCCCAGAACATTTTCTGCACTTCACGTGATTGTCCAATAAAGTTTGTTCAACTTGCAACTGTAAGCCGCTATCAACCGCCGCCACGTGTAGCTTAATGTTCCTTCTTAATATTCAATGTAGTACGTGGTAGATGCTAGCCTATAAGCTGACCTGAGGTACAATGTGAAATTATTCCTGTAGTTTTTGCAGTGGCCTTATATCGCCTGGTGAATTGGAAGAGATGCGATGGATCTAAACATTGCGGCATGCAGTCTTTATGCACACGTCATGTAAATTTAGGGATGATCTTGCTGGTAGCAATATCCTGCATAAAAATTGGCCTGTAGTGCAACGTATACAGACATACAAGCACATTTGAGTTGAGATACGTGTTATGTATATTTATTTATCCAGAATGACTGAAAGTCCAGGTCATTCTGCGCCTGCACTGCCGACGCTGCCTATACATTGTTTACATATCCCCTTGACCCTGAATGAGTCATTGACTAGGCAGTGGTGGTGCAGTCGCAAAATGGGCTCTGCCTGCAGTCAGTCCAAATGACTGACGACCAAGGTCATTTTTGCACCACTGCCTAGTGGATGGCTAATTTAGGGCCTGGGAGAGATGTAAACATAAACACTGGCCCAGATTCAAGAAGCAATTGCGCCTGTGTAACCATAAGTTACACGGCGCAATTGCTTACTTGCTCCGGTGTAACGAGTGCTCCTGATTCAGGAACCTCGTTACACCGACTGCAGGCTAAAATCTGCGCGGCATAAGGCTCTTATGCCACGCAGATTTTAGGCTGCATTCTTGCGTGGGCCGCTAGGGGGCGCTCCCATTGTGATCAGCGTGTAGTATGCAAATTGCATACTACCACTGATTCACAAACTTGCGCGGGCCCTGCGCAAGCCAGGTACGGAGTTTCCGTACGGCAACTTTAACGCAAGGCTGCCCCTTCTAATAGTAGGGGCAGCCAATGCTAAAGTATAGCCGCCGCTCCCGCGACGTGAAATTTGAATTTCACGTCGTTTGCGTAAGTGATTCGTGAATGGCGCTGGACGCCATTCACGTTCACTTTGAAGCAAATGACATCCTTGCGACGTCATTTGCCGCAATGCACGTCGGGAAAGTTTCCCGACGGAGCATGCGCTGTACGCTCGGCGTGGGAGCGCGCCTAATTTAAATGATTCCCGCCCCCGGCGGGATCATTTAAATTGCGCGCGCTTACGCCGGGCATTTTGCCGGCGCGCCCACGCAATTTATGGAGCTACTGCTCCGTGAATCAAGGGCAGCGCAGTAAATTTGTGGGGGCGCAGGGCAAAAACGTTGCCCTGCGCCTCCGTAAAAAAAAGCGCAAATCTACCTGAATCCAGCCCAGTGTGTAGGCAGCGGGAGCACAGGTGCAGAATGACGTCCTTCTGGATGCCAGTGTCATTTTGCACCACCGTCGCTGCTTAATGAATGGCCCATTCAAGTCTGGAGGAGATGTAAACATAAACAATGGGTAGGCAGCGGCGGCAGCACAATATCATCGTTCTGAAGGCCAGGGTAAGTTTGCACCACCGTCGCTGCTTAATAATTGGCCCATTCAGGTCTGGAGGAGATGTAAACATAAACAATGAGCAGGCGAAGATGCAGAATGGCATCACTGTTTTAAAGGCCAAGGTCATTTTGCACCACTAGCAGAACTGGGGCAAAGATAACCTGGTCACATCAGTGCCTGAATTTAGCAAGGACTCCTAACCTTCACTACCTGTTTTTTGTTGTTGTTGTTTTTTAGGATTTGATTGTCAAATTTTTCCAAGTAAAAAATTGCCGTTCTTTCATTGGCTGCAAACAATTGTAGCCCTTTCGTTTTAATCTCGGCTCTGCCTGATTATTGGTTGGCTAATACAAAAACATCCAACCCATTACGTCTGTAGGGCCATGGTGGTAGTGAAGGAAATGTGCTCCATTGGATGCCAATAGATCCTAGAAAATTGATCGGCCTCAAAATGTTGGTCTATACATTTCTTGCATCAGATTTCTTGGGATCCCTGCCACAAGGGCAGAACTGCTTGTAGTGTTGGATTGTCTTGATGTTTCTTCAGGCTATAAAATGGTACATGAAAGAAACAAAATGTTGCCCCAGCTCCACTGCCAATATAGAAGTCCGGTGCTCTAGCCAGGACGTTCAGGCCCCATAAATAAATACAATATGTGAATCAAAAAGGGCTGGCGACTCGGATGCTCTTGAATAAAAGTCCTTTATTGGATACATGGGTACAGGCTATATCCTGACGCGTTTCGGCTAAGAAGCTGTCATCAAAGCATTGATGATGGCTTCTTAGCCGAAACACGTCAGCCTATAGCCTGTACTTATGTAACCAATAAAGGACTTTTATTCAAGAGCATCCGAGTCGCCAGCCCTTTTTGATTAAAATATAAAATGATATATGTATGACGAGTACACCCAAAGCAGAACTCTGGGCAGTGAAAATAAAATTTAGATGTGCCCATAGACCTTTCCTCTTGCAGAACCGTTTGCTATAGTTCCAACTAGGGTTGTCCCGATACCACTTTTTTAGGACCGAGTACAAGTGCCGATACCGATTTACCGATACTTTTTTTAAAATGTGTCCCCAAATGTAGCCATGTCCCCCCACAGATGCAGCCATGTCCCCCCACAGATGCAGCCATGTCCCCCCACAGATGCAGCCATGTCCCCCCACAGATGCAGCCATGTCCCCCCACAGATGCAGCCATGTCCCCCCCACAGATGCAGCCATGTCCCCCCCCACAGATGCAGCCATGTCCCCCCCCCACAGATGCAGCCATGTCCCCCCCACAGATGCAGCCATGTCCCCCCCCAGATGCAGCCATGTCCCCCCCCAAATGCAGCCATGTCCCCCCCATATGCAGCCATGTCCCCCCCATATATGCAGCCATGTCCCCCTTATAAGCAGCCATGTCCCCCCATATATGCAGCCATGTCCCCCTTATAAGCAGCCATGTCCCCCATACCTAGATGCTGCCGCGCCGCCGCCGCTTGGTTAATACGGGCGGAGAACATTACAGCTTTCATTTGAATAGCTGTTTCCCGCCGGTGCTGCGTATAGACACTCCCCCTTGCTCGGGATTGGACAGATCACCCAAGCAAGGGGGAGTGTCTATACGCGGCGCGGCGGGAAACACTACAGCTATTCTAATGAAAGCTGTAATGTTCCCCGCCCGTATCAACCAAGCGGCGGGATGCGGCGGGGGGGTCTGAGTATTTGGCCAGGCATCGGGGGCATTTGCGCGAGTACAAGTACTCCCGCAAATACTCGGTATCGGTTCTTATACCGATACTAGTATCGGTATCGGGACAACCCTAGTTCCAACGGAATCTGCCATTTAAGGTCTGCATTGTTCTGAAAATTTGAGCTGCGGGACGGTCATGTCTATGTGGCTTCAGGACTTTTGAGTCACTGGCCTGGAACATATGACAGCCAGAAGTTGTTGTGTTTTTTTTTTAACTACGTTCTGATTCTGGGTGATTGAGTCAAACCCAAGGTGTCCATAGAATGAAGGGGGCTTCGGAGGATCTTATCTGAAAGCAGTTGAGATGTTGGAGGACACATCACCATAGATTACTCATCAAACTGAACTGTTGTCTATGATACAATCGGCTCTTCCAACAAGCTCGTCTCAGGTGACTTCAGATAAGGATGGACTTCACGCAGCCCTTGGTTCTCCTTCGGGATCGAATGGGCCGAGTGCTAAATTGCAGTTTTAATGCTCTACCAGAGAAGCTCTTTACTTCCTGTTCTGAACATCTTAAGTGTGACATTGGTTCTTCAAAAAAGCCTAAAATAAAAAAACATTTAATTTACTCAAACTCTCGCAGTCTGTAGCTTTGTATAATTTTTGCTCCTTTTTTTTTTTTTTTCTTGTGCAAAATTGTCTTTGAGATGAAAATAAACAGATGTTGTATTGCACTGCAAGACATTACTGTCCTGAAAACGTTCTCAGGGAGCAGGCTGTGTGTGTAGATGTGGAAATGCGGGATAATACTGCGCAAACTACTATAAAATAAATATCTGAAGAGATGTAGATGAATGAAGCTGCTGCATCGGAATGTGACAAATATTCAAATAAGAAGGTAAATAAAATATAGAGCTAAAACTTAAAGGGGTTGAAAAGGTACAATTTTTATTTTTCCTAAATGGCTTCCTTTACCTTAGTGCAGTCCTCCTTCACTTACCTCATCCTTCCATTTCGCTTTTAAATGTCCTTATTTCTTCTGAGAAATCCTCACTTCCTGTTCTTCTGTCTGTAACTCCACACAGTAATGAGAGGCTTTCTCCCTGGTGTCAGGGCCGTCTTAATAGCATCATGGGCCCCTGGGCAAAGTAATGCTCTGGGGCCCCTACAATAAGGACAGCGCAGGTAAACAGACCAGATATTCCCCCCAGCACTCTGACCCCTCTACGCCCCGTATATCCCCCCAGCACTCTGACCCCTCTACACCCCAGATATCCCCCCAGCACTCTGACCCCTCTACACCCCAGATACCCCCCCCAGCACTCTGACCCCTCTACACCCCAGATACCCCCCCAGCACTCTGACCCCTCTACACCCCAGATATCCCCCCAGCACTCTGACCCCTCTACACCCCAGATATCCCCCCAGCACTCTGACCCCTCTACGCCGCAGATATCCCCCCAGCACTCTGACCCCTCTACGCCGCAGATATCCCCCCAGCACTCTGACCCCTCTACGCCGCAGATATCCCCCCAGCACTCTGACCCCTCTACACCCCAGATATCCCCCCAGCACTCTGACCCCTCTACACCCCAGATATCCCCCCAGCACTCTGATCCCTCTACACCCCAGATATCCCCCCAGCACTCTGATCCCTCTACACCCCAGAAATCCCCCAGCACTCTGACCCCTCTACACCCCAGATATCCCCCCCAGCACTCTGACCCCTCTACACCCCAGATATCCCCCCAGCTCTCTGATCCCTCTACGCCCCAGATATCCCCCCAGCACTCTGACCCCTCTACACCCCAGATATCCCCCCAGCTCTCTGACCCCCTCTACACCCCAGATATCCCCCCAGCACTCTGATCCCTCTACACCCCAGATATCCCCCCCAGCACTCTGATCCCTCTACACCCCAGATATCCCCCCAGCACTCTGACCCCTCTACACCCCAGATATCCCCCAGCTCTCTGACCCCTCTACACCCTGCTTTGGGGAAAGTACAGGGGCCCCCCATGCAGCTGGGGCCCCTGGGCAGTGCCCAGGTGTGCCCTCTCATTAAGACAGCCCTGCCTGGTGTAGAGTGTCATGCTTGCCCCCTCCCTTGGACTACAGGAGAGCAATACAATTTTGCACTTCTGTGACCTGTTTTCAGCAGAGAGCGGACTGAAATCCGCTCTCTGCTGAAGTCATGGATATCAGTCCAGGCACCACGTCATCGCGAAAAGTCTGGATCTGCCAGGTGCCTGGACTTGCACTCCTCTCAGCGAGCCGCTGGGAGCCTGAGACGGCCCAATCCGCCATCTCCACAGCTCAGCGCTCCAATGAGCACGGAGGGAGATGAGCAGAGAGCTGTGACTGACAGTCTGCAGCTCTCTGCTCGGAGAGCTGAGAAAACCAAGTGATCTGCAGTGTTGGAGCGCTCGGTTTTCAGTGTAGAGGTGCTGGGGGACAGATTAAGCATTGGACCGATGCTGCACCCACCAAGGAAAGTATGAATTTGGGAGGGGGGGGGGGAGAAACCCATACGTCTTTTAACTCCCCGTAATGCAGAATCATTGGGTGCCCTGGACTTGTCGTCTGCCGCCAGATGCAGAGCGTCGATTTGCCACATTCGCCTGCCGCCAGATGCAGTGCGTTGCTTGCCACGGTCGCCTGCCGCCCGATGCAGTGCGTCGCTTGCCACGGTCACCTGCCGCCAGATGCAGTGCGTCGCTTGCCACGGTCGCCTGCTGCCAGATGCAGTGCGTTGCTTGCCACGGTCGCCTGCTGCCAGATGTAGTGCATCGCTTGCCACGTCGCCTGCTGCCAGATTCAGTGCATCGCTTGCCACGGTCGCCTGCTGCCAGATGCAGTGCGTCGCCTGCAGCCAGATGCAGTGCGTCGCTTGCCACGGTCGTCTGGATGCAGTGCGTCGCCTGCCACCAGATGCGGTGCGTCGCTTGCCACGGTCGCCTGCCGCCAGATGCGGCGCGTCGCTTGCCACGGTCGCCTGCCGCCAGATGCGGTGCGTCGCTTGCCACGGTCGCCTGCCGCCAGATGCAGTGGGTCGCCTGCCGCCAGATGAATTTTCTCCCTGTGTTTTTCCTGGGGATCAGCGCTGTCCCGCCCATGAAATTCTGTATCCCCCTGTGTGGTCCCGGGGATCACCACTGCCTGGCATTTACTTTCAGCGAAATCTTTGGCTTGGCACTTGGCTTGTTTTTCCTGATTGCTTCACTGAGCTGGCACATGCGCGGTAGCTGAAGGGATACCGGAGGCAGTATGGCTCGGCGTCTGACCGGCCATGGAGCGGTACAGGTCCGCGGCCCGGAGGTTGAGGACCCCTGATCTATAGATTTGTAACAGGTGCGGCCAGGACAGTGAAGGTTTGTGCTGCTCGATGTAAACAAACATGACATCCGATTAAGTATACAGCTATGGAGGGTGCATTAGGTCAGGTCATCTCAAGGAAAGGGGACAAAAAGCAAAAGTGCATTTTAAAGTCCACCCAAGACTACCCTGTTCACAGGGAGACAATGCTGCAGAGCGATCATATTGCAGAAGGTACAGTGTTGTCACACTTTTAAAGGATTGACATCTTTGAACAGGATCATCAGAATAGCCGCTACAGGGGGTACTCCATAAAACAGAAAAACACAGTGTTAACTGATGTGTTAGACCCCTTTCACACTGAGGAGTTTTTCAGGCGGTACAGCGCTAAAAATAGCGCCTAAATACCGCCTGAAAAACTCCTGCCCAGCTTTCACACTGAGGCGATGCGCTGGCAGGAGAGAAAAAAATCTCCTGCAAGCGGCATCTTTGGAACGGTGAGAGGAGCGGAATGTATACCGCTCCTTCCTATTTCAAACAATGGGAAACCGCGGTAATACCGCCCACAATGCGCCTCACGGCCGATATCAACCCCTTATCGGCCGTTGGCGGGGGTTAATACCGCACCGCTAGCGGCCGAATAACGCAGCAATTCCGACGGTATAAAAATAGCGGCGCTATACCGCCACTGCACCTCCCGTCCCAGTGTGAAAGGGGCCTTTAGTGTAAAATGATTGCGCTACCCCAAAATAACAAGAAACCCCCAAAAAAAGGGGGGTGGGGAGGTGAAGCAGCTGCACAAGAATGTGACAAAATTCAAAAGGAGTGTAAGTGAATGTGTAGCGCTACGTATTATGCCGCGTACACACGACCGTTTTTCACGACGATAAAAATGCAATTTTTTTTAATTGGTGGGGGAAAAACGGTCGTGTGTAGGCTCCCGAGCATTTATCTCGACGAGAAAAATGGGCATTATAAATTTAGAACCTGCTTCTTTTTTTCTCGTCGTTTTTCTCTTCGTGAAAAACTGTCGTGTGTGTGTGTACGCTTTGACGTGAAAAAAACGTGCATGCTCAGAAGCAAGTTTTGAGACGGGAGCGCTCGTTCTGGTAAAACTAGCGTTCGTATTGCAGATTGCACATTTCGTCAGGCTGTAACAGACTGAAAAGCGCTAATCGTCTCTCACCAAACTTTTACGAACACGCGGTAACACGAAATCGGCAAAAGCAGCCCAAAGGGTGGCGCCATTCGAATGGAACTTCCCCTTTATAGTCTTGCTGTACGTCACCGTGCTTTGCGCAAGTATTATTTTTCTCGATCGTGTGTATGCAAGGCAGGCTTGAGAGGAATCGCGTTGAGAAAAACATTGGGCCAAATCCTTCCGTTACTCCGTCGTATCCCTGGTCCTAACTATGGAACTGATCCACAGAATGCCGCTGGGGGCATTTCGCGTCGAAATGCCGCCTCGGGTATGCAAATTAGGACTTACGGAGATCCACGAAGCTTTTCAGCTTCGTTTTTTCTCTGTAAGTTTTATTTTGCAAATGCAAAATTAGGGCTGCTTTTTCAAGGTGTAAACTGTTTACACCTTGTAAAAACAGACCTTTCTTGCTCGCGACGCGATTTTTTTTTAAATTAAAACTTTTTTTTTGGCGCCGTATCTTTTTTTTTACCCGACGCAACTTTATTGTCCCGTCGCAATCCACAAAGCCCGACGTAACGTAATTTCGCGCTATGCACGTCGGGAAAATGACGTCACGAGCATGCGCAGTACGGCCGGCGCGGGAGCGCGCCTCATTTAAATGGTAATCGCCCCCTGGAGAAGAGGAACGCCTTGCGCCGGCCCGATTTAAGTTACACCGCTCAAAATTTCTAGGTAAGTGCTTTGTGGATCGGGCACTTAGTTAGAGATTTTGCGGCGGTGTAACTTAAATGGAAAAAGTTACGTTGCGCCAGTTTTTTGAGGATTAGGCCCATTGTTTTTTTTTTTCCATGACATGAAAAACGGTTGTGTGTACGCGGCATTAGTGTAATGTGAAAAACACCACATAATATATACTCAACAAGGTATAACCGTAAAGTAATGATGTTCAATCCACGTGAAAACAATGTGATAAATTGTCCATCGTGAGGAGATAACATAATAAAGATGTCATGAGATTGAATGAACCATCCCAACAAAGATCTTCAGATGTAATTATGAATGTGCTTACCGAACGCGTTGGACCCGTCTGTCATACGACAACCGGTCAATCGAGCTTACGGTAACCAACCAACTGTTCAACGGGACTGTCGGCGAAGATCCAAAAAGAAGTGGAATACACCTCCCTGGTGTCCAGAAGACGTCAACCGAAGGTAAGGTCAAGGAGCCGGTATTCCTCAGCCGAAGAGGACTCCGATAACGGTGTCTCAACCATGGAGTAGGTAGAGAAATCACGAAGAGCCAACACACATCTGAGAACCGCTCAGTTCAGACAGACAGCAGCCCTCAATAGGGTAATGGGGACCAGCTGGAGACACTCAGGCCCAGATTTTCAAAGGACTTACGATGGTGTACGCCGTTGTAAGTCCGAATGAGAGCCGTCGTATCTATGCGCCTGATTTTTAGAATCAGTTACGCATAGATTTGTATTAGATCTGACCGGTGTAAGTCTCTTACGCCGTCGGAGCTTAACTGCATATTTACGCTGGCGGCTAGGGGCGTGTACACTGATTTACGCCTAGAAATAGGTAGATACGCGAATTCACGAACGTACGCCCGGCCGACGCAGTACAGATACGCCGTTTACGTTAGGCTTTTCCCGGCGTAAAGTTACCCCTGCTATATGAGGCGTACATGCGGTGTACCAATGTTAAGTATGGCCGTCGTTCCTGCGACGAAATTTGAATATTTTACGTCGTTTGCGTAAGTCGTACTTGAATGGGGCTGGACGTAATTTACGTCGAAACCAATACGTCCTTGCGGCGTATTTGGAGCAATGCACACTGGGGTGTGTCCACGGACGGCGCATGCGCCGTTTGTGAAAAACGTCAATCACGTCGGGTCATGGCTAATTTACATAACACACGCCCACCTCTTCACAATTTGAATTAGGCGGGCTTACGCCGGCCTATTTACGCTACGCCGCCGCAACTTACGGATGAAGTGCTTTGAGAATACAGCACTTGCCCGTATAAGTTGCGGAGGCGTAACGTAAATAGGATACGTTACGCACGCACAAAGATACGCCGATCTACGAGAATCTGGCCCTCAAACTTTTCCTCCACAGAGCATGCAAAGAAAAAAAAAATAGGGGTTCCGATGGTGCAGGTCAGCAAAAAAAGGTTTTAATGGTAAAAACCAGCATACAGGTTTAAAAAGTGATCAGTTTAAAGATTCATAAAAGTAATATGGGAGCAGGTGTTGCTAGTACAACGCGTTTCGTTCTAAGAAGGACTTCTACTGGGGCATCAACCTGTCCCCCATCCCCCGCGGCATCAGGGTCACAATCGGCATTTTTCTTCCTCCAAACAAGGCGAGTCGAGTTAATGCCAAAGGGATCAATTTCGGTCTCGTCTGACTACAGCACTTTCTCCCAATCCTTCTGTGAATCATTTAGGTGTTTACTGGCAAACTTCAGATGGGCCGTGCACGTGCTTTCTTGAGGAGGGGGGACCTTGCGGGTGCTGCAGAGTTTTTAATCCATGGTGGCGCATTGTGTTACCAATGGTTTGTTTAAGGCCCCGTACACACCATAGAATCCATCCGCAGATAAATCCCAGCGAATGGGTTTCAGCGGATAGATCCTATGGTGTGTACACGCCAGCGGATCTTTTTCCGCGGATACATCTCCCCTGGGATGGATTCCAGCAGATCGGATATTTGCTGACATGCACAACAAATCCATCTGCTGGAATCCATCCCAACGGATGGATCCGCTGGTCTGTACAGACTCACCGAATCCATCCGTCCGAAGGGATCCCCCGCATGCGTCGTAATGAATTGACGCATGCGTGGAATTCCTTATATGACAGCGTCGCGCACGTCGCCGCGTCATAATCGCGGCGACGGCGCGACACATCATCGCCAGAGGATTTCGGCGCGGATTTCAATGCGATGGTGTGTACACGCCATCGCATAGAAATCTGCTGAAATCCTCGAGAGGATTTATCCGCGGATACGGTCCGCTGGACCGTATCCGCGGATAAATCCTCTCGTGTGTATGGGGCCTTAGGGTTGTCCCGATACCACTTTTTTGAGACCGAGTACAAGTACCGATACTTTTTTTCAAGTACTCGCCGATACCGATACTTTTTTTTTTTAATGTCATGTGACAGTATTTTTTTGTATTTTTTCCACAATTTTTTTTTTTTTTTTTTTTAGGTGGGGGTAGTGGATTGTCAGTGTGTTTTTTTCTATTATTATTATTTACATTTTATTTTTTAAATTTATTTATTGCAATTTTTTTTTCTTTTATTTTAATTAGCCCTGTTGGGCTTTTGTGAGATATCAGGGGTCTTAACAGACCTCTGACATCTCCCCTTTAAGACAGCGAAAGGGACTAAGGACACAGATTCCCCAGTCCCTTTCTCAGCTGCACTGGAAATGAATGGACAGGAGACAGAGGCTCCTCTCCATTCATAAACTGAAGCATCGTAAACACAGTTTACAATGCTCAGTCATATGAATGGACAGAGTCAGTGATCATTCAGAAAAGGTAGGAGCCGGGTTTAGCATCTCCTACCGCCGCTCTCCATCCTGACAGAGGGGGCGGAGGAGGACACGGAGGGGGGACACAGATCACGGAGGGGGGAAGCAGCGGCACGGAGGGGGAGAACAGAGGGGGGCAGCGGCACGGAGGGGGGGGAACAGAGGGGGGCAGCGGCACGGAGGGGGGGGAACAGAGGACGGCAGCGGCACGGAGGGGGAGAACAGAGGACGGCAGCGGCACGAGGGGGAGAACAGAGGACGGCAGCGGCACGGAGGGGGAGAACAGAGGACGGCAGCGGCACGGAGGGGGAGAACAGAGGACAGGAAGCGGCACGGAGGAGAAGAACAGAGGACAGGAAGCGGCACGGAGGGGAAGAACAGAGGACAGGAAGCGGCACGGAGGGGAAGAACAGAGGACAGGAAGCGGCACGGAGGGGAAGAACAGAGGACAGGAAGCGGCACGGAGGGGGAGAACAGAGGACGGCAGCGGCACGGAGGGGGAGAACAGAGGACAGGAAGCGGCACGGAGGGGGAGAACAGAGGACGGCAGCGGCACGGAGGGGGAGAACAGAGGACGGCAGCGGCACGGAGGGGGAGAACAGAGGACGGCAGCGGCACGGAGGGGGAGGACGGCAGCGGCACGGAGGGGGAGAACAGAGGACGGCAGCGGCACGGAGGGGAAGAACAGAGGACAGGAAGCGGCACGGAGGGGGAGAACAGAGGACGGCAGCGGCACGGAGGGGAAGAACAGAGGACAGGAAGCGGCACGGAGGGGGAGAACAGAGGACGGCAGCGGCACGGAGGGGGAGAACAGAGGACGGCAGCGGCACGGAGGGGGAGAACAGAGGACGGCAGCGGCACGGAGGGGGAGGACGGCAGCGGCACGGAGGGGGAGAACAGAGGACGGCAGCGGCACGGAGGGGGAGAACAGAGGACAGGAAGCGGCACGGAGGGGGAGAACAGAAGACGGCAACGGCACGGAGGGGGGGACACAGGAGCATGGAGAGAGAGTCGGGTATCGGTAAAGTATCGGAGCATTTTCCCTGAGTACAAGAACTCGGGGAAATGCTTGGTATCGGTATCGGTCCCGATACCGATACTAGTATCGGTATCAGGACAACCCTAGTTTGTTTGGTGACTGTGGTCCCAACTGCCTTGAGATTATTCACAAGCTCCTCCCATGTAGTTCTGATCTGATCCCTCACTTTTCTCATGATCATCCTCATCCAATTAGACAAAATCTTGCATGGAGCTCCAGACCGAGGGCGATTGATGGCCATTTTGTATTTCGAATAATCACTCCAACAGTTGTCTCCTTCTCACCAAGCTTCTTGCTGATGATTTTGTAGCCCATTCCAGCCTTGTGCAGGTCTACAGTCTTGGCCCCGACGTCCTTTGACTGATCTTTGGTCTTGCCCATGATGGTGAGGTTTGAATGGAAGAAAGAGATTCTGTGGACAGGTGTCTTTTTTTTATACACATAACGAGTTGTCCTTGGGAGCTCCTTCTTAACCACTTAAGGACCGGACCAATATGCTGCTAAATGACCCAAGGTTTTTTTTTACAATTCGGCACTGCGTCGCTTTAACAGACAATTGCGCGGTCGTGCGACGTGACTCCCAAACAAAATTTGCGTCCTTTTTTCCCCACAAATACAGTTTCTTTTGGTGGTATTTGATCACATCTGCGGTTTTTATTTTTTGCGCTATAAACAAAAATAGAGCGACAATTTTGAAAAAAAATTCAATATTTTTTACTTTTTGCTATAATAAATATCCCCCAAAAACATATATAAATATTATTTTTTTCCTCAGTTTAGGCCGATACGTATTCTTCTACCTATTTTTGGTAAAAAAAATCGCAATAAGCGTTAATCGATTGGTTTGCGCAAAATTTATAGCGTTTACAAAATAGGGGATAGTTTTATTAATTTTTTTTTACTACTAATGGCAGCGATCAGCGATTTTTTTCGTGACTGCGACATTATGGCGGACACTTCGGACAATTTTGACACATTTTTGGGACCATTGTCATTTTCACAGCAAAAAATGCTATAAAAATGCATTGTTTATTGTGAAAATGACAGTTGCAGTTTGGGAGTTAACCACATGGGGGCGCTGTAGGAGTTAGTGTTCACCTAGTGTGTGTTTACAACTGTAGGGGGGTGTGGCTGTAGGACTGACGTCATCGATCGAGTCTCCCTATAAAAGGGATCACTCGATCGATGCAGCCGCCACAGTGAAGCACGGGGAAGCTGTGTTTACATACGGCTCTCCCCGCTCTTCAGCTCCAGGGAGCGATCGCGATGGGGCGGTTAAATGAATAGCCGCGCCGTCGTCACGAATCGCTCCCCGGGGGAATCCGACCGCCGCATGTAGGGGGGTCCCGATCGGACCCACGTCTAGGCAGGGACGTACAGGTACGCCAATGTGCCTGTCTGTGCCATTCTGCCGACGTAAATGTACATGCGGCGGTCCGGAAGTGGTTAAATTGACAGGACTAATCTGTGTACCACAGTGTTTCTCAACTCGTCCACAAGGCATCCCAACAGGTCGTGTTTTCAGGCTTGCCATTATTTTACAAAGGCGATTTGATCAGTTTCACAAAAAAATGGGAAAACACGTGTATAAGGCCGCATACACATGATTGGAAATTCCGACAAGAAAAGTTTGATGTGAGCTTTTGGTCGGAAATTCTGACCGTGTGTAGGCTCCATCGGAATTTTTCTGTTGGAATTTCCGCCAAGTAAAATTTGAAAGGACATGACACGTCCAGCCCCGCCCCCCTACAGTTAGAAACACACATGAGGTCACACTTAACCCCTTCAGCGACCCCTAGTGGTTAACTCCCAAACTGAAATTGTCATTTTGACAGTAAACGATGCATTTTTATAGAATGTTTTGCTGTGAAAATGACAATGGTCCCAAAAATGTGTCAAAATTGTCCGATGTGTCCGCCATAATGTCGCAGTCACGAAAAAAATCGCTTATCGCCGCCATTAGCAATAAAACTTTCTCCTATTTTGTAAACGCTATAAATTTTGCGCAAACCAATCGATAAACGCTAGAGTTAGGTAGACAAATACATATCGGCCTAAACTGAGGAAAAAATATGTTTTTAGATATTTTTGGGGGATATTTATTGTATCAAAAAATATTGAATTTTTTTCAAAATTGGCGCTCTTTTTGTTTATAGCGCAAAAAATAAAAACCGCAGAGGTGATCAAATACCACCAAAAGAAAGCTTGTGGGGAAAAAAGGACGCCAATTTTGTTTGGGAGCCACGTCGCACGACCGCACAATTGTCAGTTAAAGCGACGCAGTGCCAAATCGCAAAAACTGTCCAGGTCCTTTACCTGCATTTTGGTCCGGGTCTTAAGTGGTTAATAAAAAAAAAGGATATAATAAAATAAAATCTTTTAATTGTACAATGAATGAAATACAGGCTATTAATAGATTCTTAAAAATTATAAACTCTGGTTATAGACATGTCTAAGAAATGTACTACCAATACTAGAGAAGGATAAACAAAGTACATTGTATACATTATAGAATTGACATCCATATGAATACCCCGATGCGTTTCGACCTATGCTGTCGCGTTCTTCTTCAAGGGGATTTGTATTCTGGTGAGATATATCAGAGAAATATTCATGATTCTGGCACTGTAAATTACTAACATCAATGTATACATAATAAAGGTATAATTACCGCTCAAAAAAAATGAGATTTCAGAAACTATCACATAACCAGAGATTTAGGATAAAAATACAATGATCCAGAGATCTTCATATGCCATCCCCCACTCCTTCAGGCAGAAACCCAACACCAAAAGGCTTACAAAGAGTCACACATTTGGACCTGCAGAGGGGGGGAAGGGATGGACGACACCAATCATGAAAATTTCTCTGATATATTTCGCCAGAATACAAATCCCCTTGAAGAAGAACGCGACAGCATAGGTCGAAACGTGTCTGGGTATTCATATGGATGTCAATTCTATTATGTATACAAGTACTTTTATTGTTTATCATTCTATAGTATTGATGGTACATTTCTTAGACATGTCTGTAACCAGAGTTTATCATTTTTAAGAATCTATTAATAGCCCGTATTTCATTCATTGTACAAATAAAAGATTTTATTTTATTATTGAAAGGAAGTATTAGTTATCCCAGACGAGCCCCCATTTCAATTATATCTCTATTTATTTTTGTTGATTAATATATCATGCCGCTGGAAAACCCTTTGGGGGGAACCTTCCCATTTGATCGGTTTCACTGCCTTAGTAAATACCACAGCCGTTTCATCTGTGGGAAATCCTGAAAACATGACCTGTTGGGGCGCCTTGAGGACCGGAGTTTAGAAACACTGGTGTTCCACGTGAGCACATACTGTAGCCAGTCTGTGGGAGCCAGAATTATTGTTGGTTGGTAGGAGATCAAATTCTTATTTTACTCACTGAACTGCAACTCCATTTATAACATTTGTATCATGTGTGTTTTTTCTGGGATTTTTGGTTGATATTCTTAGCTAGATTCATTAAGAGTTAGGCCGGCGTATCAGTAGATACGCCGACCTAACTCGGAATCTGCGCCAACCTAAGTTTAAGTGTATTCTCAAACAGAGATACGCTTAAACCTATCTAAGATACGACGGCTTGCACCGTCCTATCTTAGGGTGCAATATTTACGCTGGCCGCTAGGTGGCGCTTCCATTGCGGTTGGCGTAGAATATGTAAATCACTATATACGCCTATTCACGAACGTATGCTCCCGGCCGACACAGTACAGATACGCCGTTTACGTAACGCATTAGCAGGCCTAAAGATATTCCATCAAATAGCTGGAATAGTAATGTTAAAGTATGGCCGCCGTTCCCCCGTCGAAATTCGAAAATTTGACGTCGTTTGCGTAAGTTGTCCGTGAAAAGGGTTTTTACGTCATTTACGTCCACGTCGAAATCAATAGGACCGGGCGGCGTACTTAGCCGCAATGCACGCTGGGAAATGTAGGCGCCATTCCAAAAAAACGTCAATCACGTCAGGTCAAACCAAATTATCGTAAAACACGCCCCCTCAGCCTATTTTGAATTAGGCGCGCTTGCGCCTGTCGCATTTACGCTACGCCGCCGTAACTTAGCAGGCAAGTACTTTGTGAATCATGTACTTGCCTCGCTAACTTACGGCGGCGTAGTGTAAACACGATACACTACGCCGCCGCAAAATTAGGGCGGCCTTCCTGAATCTAGCTATCTGTCTCTATCATTTAAAATACACCTATGATAACAATTATAGACCCATTATTTCTTTGTGGGTGGGTAAACTTATAAAATCTGCAGGGGATCAAATAATTATTTTCCCCACTGTAGACCAGTATGATGGGGGGGGGAAAAGCTGTAATGTATTAAAATATAAAGAAATGTGTCCCGGGTTTGCTGCAGTGGCGGCTGGTGTTCAAAATTTTTGGGGGGGCGCAAACGAAAAAAAAAAATTGCAGCCTCACTGTGCCTATCAAATGCAGCCACTGTGCCATCAATTGTCACCACTGTGCCATGCCATCAAACACAGCCACTGTGCCATCAATTATCACCACTGTGCCATGCCACCAAACGCAGTCACTTTGCCACCAAACGCAGCCACTGTGCCCTTTAATTGTCACCACTGTGCCCTTTAATTGTCACCACTGTGCCCTTTAATTGTTGCCACTGTGCCCTTTGTCGCCACTGTGCCCATTGATGCCACTGTGCCCATTGATGCCACTGTGCCTTTTAATTGTTGCCACTGTGCATGTCACTGTGCCCTTTAATTGTTGCCACTGTGCCCTTTGTCGCCACTGTGCCCATTGATGCCACTGTGCCCTTTAATTGTTGCCACTGTGCATGTCACTGTGCCCTTTAATTGTTGCCACTGTGCCCATTGTCACCACTGTGCCCATTGATGCCACTGTGCATGTCACTGTGCCCTTTAATTGTTGCCACTGTGCCCATTGTTGCCACTGTGCATGTCACTGTGCCCTTTAATTGTTGCCACTGTGCCCATTGTCACCACTGTACCCATTGATGCCTCTGTGCCCTTTGTCGCCTCTGTGCCCTTTGTCGCCAGTGTGCCCTGTAAAATGCACTTACCTTTCTGCTTCCACATCCCTCGATGTCTTCTCCCGCCCTCGATGACGCTTCAGCCAATCAGGTTACCGATAACCAGAATCGGCAAACCTGATTGGCTGAGACGGCCGTCAGTCTTATCCAAGGAACGCACCCTCGTACGTCCCGAGGATAAGACATCCGGGAGACGAGGGCTGTACTCGGAAAGCCGCTGGCTCTGATAGGCACTTCCGCACAGCCAACCAGCTGCCGTTATTCAGGTGGCCGGCGCTCAACATCCGGCCACCTGAATAGACCAGCGGCGACAATAACATACATTCATGCAATGACGGGCCGCCACTGGTTTGCTGTATACACAAGGTCATCTAGAACAAGAGAACAACTATACAGAGAGCCCCATTGGTCTCTGAGTATCTGGTGTTCACCTCCAGAGGAGGATTGTAACCCGTCTATAATAAGAACCATGTGGGGTATCTATAGACCTGAATGTCGGAACAATGAATGGCATGCCAGGCGGTTGATTATCGGGAGCCGAAAATGATCCGGCAATGCTATGTTTACAATCGAGTGCTGCGATTTGTTTTTTTTAGCTCGATTGAATTTGATTGAACTAACGAGCCATTGTGTGCCTGCCGAATTTAGCTTACCGCTGGAGAGCCGGCGGTGTTTATTAGCCGCCCGTAGACTGTTGATTTTCAGCTTCTGACATCAGGTTAAGCTGCTTTTAATGCAAAAATAGAAATGAAAGCTGAACTCCAGGCAATGTGTAGGGGTTGGGGGTAGACGTGGAATCACAAATACTCCTTCAGAGGCACCGTCCCCGATGGATATGAGACTATATTTAAAAAAAAGGGTAGAACGGGGTGGGACTTTGATTGATTGTGCCTCAGAGGAGTATGAACAAAATAGAATACAAGACTACGATTATAAAAAAATATATATATTTTATTTATCTGCCATGAGGCAGTACCTTCTAAAAGTAAAAATCAAGTTAAAGTGGTTGTAAACCCAATTTTTTTACTTTTACCTACAGGTAAGCCTATAACAAGGTATTTGGAATTTTGGAAATTCTTAAATTCGGAATTCAAAAGTTTGAAATTTAAACATTTCCACATTTTTGAATTTCCTAATTTTTGAATTTCCAAATTTTTGAATTCCGAATTTGGAAGTTCTTTTGAATTCCGAATTTGGAAGTTCTTTTGAATTCCGAATTTGGAAGTTCTTTTGAATTCCGAATTTGGAAGTTCTTTTGAATTCCGAATTTGGAAGTTCTTAAGTTTCGAATTCTTAAATTTGGAAATCGGAATACGGAAACTTGGATCCAAATTTTCCGATTTTTGAATTTCCCATTTTCGAATTTCCGATTTTTTTTTTTTGATTTTCAAAGTTATGAAATTCGGAAATTTGAATATTTGAAATTCCGAAATGAACTAAATATAAAAATATAAATTTAAATATAAATTTGGAACGAAACAAATTGCACACGGTTACCTGACACACCTGTGCTGCGATATTGAAATTGATGATGAAAATAAGTGAAGATCTAGTCCAGGCCTCCTCACTCATAGTTGGATGAAGACTTCTCTATCTGCCCGGAGTTCAGCCTAAACGGGGCTCCAGTTCTCTGGAAGATAAAGCCGAGTATCCGATGAGAATACAAGGCCCGCTGTCTGCTCTCCTGCTGTAGGGAAGGTGTTGGAGTGTCTTGTTGGATTGGAGACCCCCGGGGACGGTCTGGTAGATGAGACACACAGAATATCAATGTCATTGTCACATCTCTCCTGCAACATCTTCTTCCCTCGGACACCGGCTGTCTGTCACCCAGGGAGAGCTGCACTACACCGCCGTTTAATTAGTGTGTGCGGCATTGTGAAAAAATATCAGCAGTGGAAAATAGAATTTAACCATTTATGGACACTGGATGCCCAAAAATGTAGTTAAAATACACAGGACGTGTGTAGTATCACCCGCTGCTGCTCTCTCCCTCCCATTTGCCTGCAATTCCCTACTGTCATAATAACAGCCAGGAAATACACAGCTGTAGAAGCTTCTGCTGACAAAAAAGTGACCATCTGATACATTGTTTATAAACATTGATCAGAAAGGAGATAGAGAGATACAAAGTAACATTGGGGTAGATTCAGGTAGGGGCGCGCACTGCTACGGCGGCGCAGCGTACCGTTTTTACGCTACGCCTCCGTAAATTACTGGAGCTACGCTTCATTCACAAAGCATTTGCTCCGTAATTTGCGGCGGCGTTTCGTAAAAGGGGCCGGAGTAAGTGCGCGTAATTTAAATTATCCCGTAGGGGGCGTGGATCATTTAAATTAGGCGCGTTCCCGCGCCGAACGTACTGCGCATGCTCCGTCGGGAAAATTTCCCGTCGTGCATTGCGGTAAATGACGTCGCAAGGACGTCATTGGCTTCGACGTGAACGTAAATGGCGTCCAGCGCCATTCACGATGAAAATTCCAGCGCCATTCACTATCCACTTACGCAAACGATGTAAATTTCGAAAATCGCGTCGCGGGAACGACGTCTATACTTACCATTGGCTGCGCCTCCTAATAGCAGGAGCAGCCTTACGATGAACGCAAACGACGTAAAACACGACCGCCGGCCGCGCGTACGTTTGTGAATCGGCGTGAGTATGCAATTTGCATACTCTACGCTGACAACTACGGGAACGCGGCCTTATGCCAGTGGTATCTTAGGCTACAGTCGGCGTATCGAGCTTTCTGAATACAGAAAGTCAATACGCCGGCGCTACTTAGCAATTACGCTGCGTATCTATGGATACGCAGGCATAATTGCTTGCTGAATCTACCCCATTGATCAGAAAGGAGATAGAGAGATACAAAGTAGCATTGTTTATAAACATTGATCAGATGGGAGATACAGTATAGCGATACAAAGTAACATTGTTTTTTAAACATTGATCAGGCCGTACCAGGCCGCATTCTCTCAAAATGGCCCCCCCCCCCAAAGCACCTTGTCCCCATGTTGGTGAGGACAAGGGCCTCTTCCCGACAACCCTGGCCATTGGTTGTCGGGGTCTGCGGGCGGGGGGCTTATCGGAATCTTGGAGCCCCCTTTAATAAGCGGGCCCCCAGATCCCGGCCCCCACCCTATATGAATGAGTATGGGGTACATCTTACCCCTACCCATTCACCTGGGGGGAAAAAAGTGTCAAAAATAAAACACACTACACAGGTTTTTAAAGTAATTTATTATGCAGTCCCGGGGGGTCTCTTCCGATTTCTTCTCCCGTCTCCGTCTCTTCTCCGCTCTCTCTTCGGTTCTTCTCCCGCTGTCTGGCGTCTTCTGCCGGGCTCCTCCGCTATCTTCTGCTCTTTTGCTAGCTCTTGCCTGGTCTTCTCTGTCGTCTTCTTCCCTCTGCTCTTCTTACGATGTTGACGCGACGCTCTCTCCCGCTGTAATGCCACGTGCGCAACGTATTAAATTGGCATGGGGCGCGGTCACGGGTGATGTCATCCCGCGACCCCGCCCCTTATGACGTCACCACCAGGGACATGATGGGACGGATGATGGAATGAACAGAAGCTCCGTGAGATGTTCAAAGCTTGGGATATATTTTTTTATAACCCAACCCTGCTTTGCACTTCTCCACAACTTTATCCCTGACCTGTCTGGTGTGTTCCTTGGCCTTCATGATGCTGTTTGTTCACCAAGGTTCTCTAACAAACCTCTGAGGGCTTCACAGAACAGCTGTTTTTATACTGAGATTAAATTACACACAGGTGGACTCTATTTACTAATTAGGTGACTTCTGAAGGCAATTGGTTCCACTAGATTTTAGTTGGGGGTATCAGAGTAAAGGGGGGGGCTGAATACAAATGTACCCCCCCACACTTTTCACATATTTATTTGTAAAAAAATTGTGAAAACCATTTATCATTTTCCTTCCACTTCACAGTTATGTACAGGGATGGACTGGCCATAGGGACTACAGGGAGTTTCCCGGTGGGCCGATGGCTCAGTGGGCCGTTTTTTAAAACAGAGCCTCTCTCAGACCCCACTGTCTCTCAGTCCCCGTGTCTCTCATTCACATTATCTTTTAGCCCCATCCTCTGTCTCTCAGCCCCCTCTTTCTCTCAGACCACCCCCTTCTGTCCCTCAGCTCCCTCCCTCTGTCTCTCAGCTCCCTCCCTCTGTCTCTCAGCTCCCCCCCTCTGTCTCTCAGCTCCCCCCCTCTGTCTCTCAGCTCCCCCCCCTCTGTCTCTCAGCTCCCCCCCTCTGTCTCTCAGCTCCCCCCCTCTGTCTCTCAGCTCCCCCCCTCTGTCTCTCAGCTCCCCCCCCTCTGTCTCTCAGCTCCCCCCCCTCTGTCTCTCAGCTCCCCCCCCTCTGTCTCTCAGCTCCCCCCCTCTGTCTCTCAGCTCCCTCCCTCTGTCTCTCAGCTCCCCCCCTCTGTCTCTCAGCTCCCCCCCCTCTGTCTCTCAGCTCCCCCCCCTCTGTCTCTCAGCTCCCCCCCTCTGTCTCTCAGCTCCCCCCCTCTGTCTCTCAGCTCCCCCCCTCTGTCTCTCAGCTCCCCCCCTCTGTCTCTCAGCTCCCCTCCCTCTGTCTCTCAGCTCCCGCCCTCTGTCTCTCAGCTCCCCGCCCTCTGTCTCTAGCTCCTCCCTCTGTCTCTCAGCTCCCCCTCTGTCTCTCAGCTCCCCCCCTCTGTCTCTCAGCTCCCTCCCTCTGTCTCTCAGCTCCCCCCTTCCTCTGTCTCTCAGCTCCCCCCCCCTCTGTCTCTCAGCTCCCCCCCCTCTGTCTCTCAGCTCCCCCCCCTCTGTCTCTCAGCTCCCCCCCCCTCTGTCTCTCAGCTCCCCCCCCTCTGTCTCTCCGCTCCCCCCCCTCTGTCTCTCAGCTCCCCCCCCCTCTGTCTCTCAGCTCCCTCCCTCTGTCTCTCAGCTCCCCCCCCTCTGTCTCTCAGCTCCCCCCCTCTGTCTCTCAGCTCCCTCCCTCTGTCTCTCAGCTCCCCTCCTCTGTCTCTCAGCTCCCCCCCCTCTGTCTCTCAGCTCCCCCCCCTCTGTCTCTCAGCTCCCTCCCTCTGTCTCTCAGCTCCCCCCCTCTGTCTCTCAGCTCCCCCCCTCTGTCTCTCAGCTCCCCCCCCTCTGTCTCTCAGCTCCCCCCCCTCTGTCTCTCAGCTCCCCCCCTCTGTCTCTCAGCTCCCCTCCCTCTGTCTCTCAGCTCCCCGCCCTCTGTCTCTCAGCTCCCCGCCCTCTGTCTCTCAGCTCCCCGCCCTCTGTCTCTCAGCTCCCCGCCCTCTGTCTCTCAGCTCCCCCCCCTCTGTCTCTCAGCTCCCCCCCCTCTGTCTCTCAGCTCCCCCCCCCTCTGTCTCTCAGCTCCCCCCCCTCTGTCTCTCAGCTCCCCTCCCTCTGTCTCTCAGCTCCCCCCCCTCTGTCTCTCAGCTCCCCCCCCTCTGTCTCTCAGCTCCCTCCCTCTGTCTCTCAGCTCCCCCCCCCCTCTGTCTCTCAGCTCCCCCCCCTCTGTCTCTCAGCTCCCCCCCCCCTCTGTCTCTCAGCTCCCCCCCCTCTGTCTCTCAGCTCCCCCCCTCTGTCTCTCAGCTCCCCCCCTCTGTCTCTCAGCTCCCCCCCTCTGTCTCTCAGCTCCCCCCCTCTGTCTCTCAGCTCCCCCCCTCTGTCTCTCAGCTCCCCCCCCCTCTGTCTCTCAGCTCCCCCCCCTCTGTCTCTCAGCTCCCTTCCTCTGTCTCTCAGCTCCCCCCCTCTGTCTCTATCAGCTCCCCCCCTCTGTCTCTCAGCTCCCCCCCCTCTGTCTCTCAGCCCCCCCCCCCCTCTGTCTCTCAGCTCCCCCCTCTGTCTCTCAGCTCCCCTCCCTCTGTCTCTCAGCTCCCCGCCCTCTGTCTCTCAGCTCCCCGCCCTCTGTCTCTCAGCTCCCCGCCCTCTGTCTCTCAGCTCCCCCCCCTCTGTCTCTCAGCTCCCCCCCTCTGTCTCTCAGCTCCCCCCCCTCTGTCTCTCAGCTCCCCCCCTCTGTCTCTCAGCTCCCCCCCCTCTGTCTCTCAGCTCCCCCCCCTCTGTCCTCTCAGCTCCCCCCCCACTGTCTCTCAGCTCCCCCCCTCTGTCTCTCAGCTCCCTCCCTCTGTCTCTCAGCTCCCCCCCCTCCTCTGTCTCTCAGCTCCCCCCCTCCTCTGTCTCTCAGCTCCCCCCCCCCCTCTGTCTCTCAGCTCCCCCCCCCCTCTGTCTCTCAGCTCCCCCCCCCTCTGTCTCTCAGCTCCCCCCCCCCTCTGTCTCTCAGCTCCCCCCCTCTGTCTCTCAGCTCCCCCCCCTCTGTCTCTCAGCTCCCCCCCTCTGTCTCTCAGCTCCCCCCCTCTGTCTCTCAGCTCCCCCCCCTCTGTCTCTCAGCTCCCCCCCCCTCTGTCTCTCAGCCCCCCCCCCCTCTGTCTCTCAGCTCCCTCCCTCTGTCTCTCAGCTCCCCCCCTCTGTCTCTCAGCTCCCCCCCCTCTGTCTCTCAGCTCCCCCCCCTCTGTCTCTCAGCTCTCCCCCCTCTGTCTCTCAGCTCCCTCCCTCTGTCTCTCAGCTCCCCCCCCCTCCTCTGTCTCTCAGCTCCCCCCTCCTCTGTCTCTCAGCTCCCCCCTTCCTCTGTCTCTCAGCTCCCCCCCTCCTCTGTCTCTCAGCTCCCCCCCCCTCTGTCTCTCAGCTCCCCCCCCCCTCTGTCTCTCAGCTCCCCCCCCCTCTGTCTCTCAGCTCCCCCCCCCCTCTGTCTCTCAGCTCCCCCCCCCTCTGTCTCTCAGCTCCCCCCCTCTGTCTCTCAGCCCCCCCCCCTCTGTCTCTCAGCTCCCCCCCCTCTGTCTCTCAGCTCCCTCCCTCTGTCTCTCAGCTCCCCCCCTCTGTCTCTCAGCTCCCCCCCCTCTGTCTCTCAGCTCCCCCCCCTCTGTCTCTCAGCTCCCCCCCTCTGTCTCTCAGCTCCCCTCCCTCTGTCTCTCAGCTCCCCGCCCTCTGTCTCTCAGCTCCCCGCCCTCTGTCTCTCAGCTCCCCCCCCCTCTGTCTCTCAGCTCCCCCCCCTCTGTCTCTCAGCTCCCCCCCCCCTCTGTCTCTCAGCTCCCCCCCCCCCTCTGTCTCTCAGCTCCCCCCCCCCCTCTGTCTCTCAGCTCCCCCCCCCTCTGTCTCATTCACTCCCTGACTCTTAGGCTGCTTTCACACTGGGGCAGGCATTGACGGTAAAACACTGCTAGTTTTAGCATCACTTTACTGTCATTTTAGCTGCACTATTCGGCGTCTAGCAGGCGCTTTTAACCCCCACTAGCAGCCGAATTCAAGGTTAAATGCGCCCGCGTAGCGCTGCTGCCGAAGTGCTTTGCAGGAGCTTCAGCTGCGGCAGCCATTCATTTCAATGGGCAGGAGCAGTTTGTACACCGCCCCAAAGATGCTACTTGGAGGATTTTTTTTAACGCCCGGGCAGCGCCCCAGTGGGCCGCTCTGGATGAAGTCCAGGGCCAAATTTTTGTCCCAGTCCAGCCCTGGTTATGTACCACTTTGTGTTGGTTCATCACATAAAATCCCAATAAAATACATTTAAGTTTTTTTGGTTGTAACATGAGAAAAAATGTGGAAAATTACAAAGGGTATGAATACTTTTTCATGGCTCTGTATTTCATCTTTACAACTTGCAGCCAGCAGGTGGCACTCTAATGCCTGCACGTGCAGCTGCTCTCTAAGCCTAGTTTACTTCTAAGAGAAATAATAGAGATGTGTTCAGAGGGAAGTGGAGATGACCTGTAATGAGGACGATGATGATGATGGTGTATGTAGGAAACGTTGAGGAGTGACGGTCTGCGCGGCAGAGGCGGCCGGCCGGCCACAGGAGATTTAATTAGGAGTTTAATTGGAGGAGAGATTTTTCCACAATGGATAAATAATTCTCAGACAAGGAAAGCGTCTGCGGTCATAATAATCCCCGATCACCTGTGCAATCTGTATGTGTGACCCCTCCTGGGACTCGACTGAACTCTGCCTGAACCCTGCGTGCTGCCTTCACCATCTACTCCTTCTGCCAGGATATCAAGCTGACGAGTTCCAACAGGAATTCATTACAATGTGTCAATGTGTGATTCTTGTGCTTCAGTCCTTTATCAGTAAGCACTGTGAGGAGCAAAGCCCTTCATCAGAGAGAAGGATTTCAGGAGAGTTAGAGGAAGGAGCGGGTGCAGGCAATGCATATAGCAATTAGCAAAAGTTATATATTTCTACGAAAAAGAAAAGGCTATCAAAAATACATTACCCCGAACTGTCCCAGGTGTGGGGGGGGCAGTGGGCAACTTCTTCCACATGGTGTGGCTATGCCCCATGTGGCAGGATTCTGGAAGGCAATTCTTCGATTCATGGAGGAAGTCTTAGCCCTCCCGAATATATACTCCCCTGCCAGGTGCCTGCTGGGAGATCTGGACGAGGAGGAGCTGTCGGAGTCGAGAAGGGTGCTAGTTAGAATACTGTTCTGCTATGCAAAGAAGGCGATAGCCCTTAGATGGAGAGACCCGGTTCCTCCGTCGCTGCAATGCTGGGTGGATCTGGTGAGCCGGGCGGTGCCAATGTACAAATTGACTTACATAGCCAGGGGTTGCCCTAAAAAATTTGATAAAATTTGGACTGCGTGGCTGAAATACACCTCCGGAAATGAATGAATGAATGAATGAAAAAATTTATATAGCGCGGCACATGCGAACTGAATCGCCTCTGGGCGCTTGTTGTTTGTGTCTCATGCCTATCAGAAAAGCAGGGTTTTGATCTGCCTTCTGAAGGACAGGTGGTTTGCTCCAACCGAATGCTGGTTGGTAAAGCATTCCAAAGCCTGGGGCCCTGGAAAGCAAACCTTCTTTCTCCTTTGGACTTGTATTTGGTTTTAGGAACCTTGACCAGATTTTGGTCGGTGGATCGCAGAATGCGGTTGCAATTGTGCGTTTGATCTTGTCGCATAGATATCTAGGAGCCTTCCCATGGATGCACTTATGTGTCAGGCAGAGTGCTTTAAATGCAATTCTGTCTTTCACTGGCAACCAGTGAAGGGGATCTCAATGAAGGTGAGATTTGATTCCCAAGATTTTTTTCCCAGTCACCAGTCTGGCGGCCGTATTCTGTACGACTTGAAGACGAGCGATTTGGTACTTGGGGAGCCCGAGGTAAAGGGCATTTGCATAGTCCAGTCTGGAATTCACGATTGTTCCCACCACGACTGCTACGTCTTCTTGGGGATAAATGGAATCAGTCTGCGTAGTAGGCGCATCAAATGGTGCGCCCCGCTGACTACTGACCCTATTTGTGCGTCCATTGTCATGAAGGTGTCAAACGTGACTCCCAGACTTTTGACTTTGGAGCTAGGGGAGATGATTTGTCCCAGGATGGGAGATGGTGTCCAGTTTGTTGTCGGTTGTTTCTTCCAACTGCATCGAAGATAAAGAGTTCAGTTTTAGCGCTATTGAGTTTGAGATAACTCTTAGTCATCCAGTTTTCTATTGAAGAGAGACATTTCTCTAATCTGAGATGATGATCCTTTTTATGGCAGATGCGAAAATACAACTGCGTGTCGTCTGCATAAGAGTGATAGAGTAGTTTCTTGGCTACCGATAATATCAAAGAGGGGACGAAGATAGATATTAAACAGCACCGGTGATAGGGGGGATCCTTGGGGGACCCCACATGGCACCGTGCGTTTTTCTGAGGTGAAGGATCCCAGTTTCACTGTTTGTGATCGGTTTCCGAGAAAAGAGGAGAACCATGGTAAGGCATCTTCTGAGACTTCCGGCGACTTCTGTTAGTCGTCTCAGTAGCAATTTATGGTCTACTGTGTCAAAAGCTGCGCTTAGGTCCAGCAGAACCAGGAGACACGATTCTCCTTCGTCTGCGGCCTCGAGCGCATCGTCCCATATTTTCAGTAAGGGCCGTTTCTGTACCGTGTCCGGGACGGAACCCGGATTGAAATGGATCGAGTAGGTTGTGGGTGTCCAGATGCTGTTGCAGCTGATTTACCACCACTTTCTCCATTATCTTGGACAGAGCATTAGACCTGTTATGGGACGGCGGTGAGTTGGGTCCATAGGATCCAAATTAGGTTTTTTCAAGATCGGCAGGATTGTGCCCTCTTTCAGCAGGGAAGGCACTATGCCTTCCTTAAATGACTGATTTATAAGCTGCGTGATCGGAGGCGCCAGGATGTCGGCACATTCCTTCAGTAGCTTGGTGGGAATGATGTCATTGGGTGCTGTGCTGTTGCGCAGTGCACCAATGAATTTTTTTGTGGTATCGATGGAGATGGGTTCCAAAGTGAACTTAGTTGATTGTAGAGGCGTTCCGTCGGTGTATTGATTGAAGAGGGGGCTGAGTGGAGTATTGTTTTGCCGAATACTTACCCGAATTTTTTCAATTTTGTTGATGAAGAAATCCGATAGTTCATTGCAGAACTCTTGGTGTCTGAAGTGGGAACTTCAAGACATCCCGGATTCATGGTCTGGGTGACCATCCTGAAGAGTTCGCGTGGGCGATTCCTTGCGCTGTTAATTACCATAGAAAAGTGCAGTTTTTTGGCTTTGAAAATTTCCTTGTGATATCGTGTTGTTACTGCTTTGTAGAAGTTGAGGCTGTCTTCTGAGGACTTCTTTTCCAGGCGGCTTCCGCCCTTCTGCGCTCTTGCTTCAATAGCGACAGCTGGTTATTGAACCAGCTGGACTTTTTGCCCGGCTGCGGAGTTTGCGCTTTGGTGCTGCTAAGTCGGCTGACTGTAGCAGAGCTGCATTTATGGCATCCAAAGTATCTGAGGCTGCTAGCTGAGGAGGAATAGCCCCAATTCGGTTTCCCAGGGTAGATCTGAAGAGTTCCGAGTGGAGCTTCTTCTGAGATCTAGCCCAGTGTGTTGTCCACCGGCTTGGGTACTTTCATGACTAGTGAAGTTCTGGGAATTATGAAGCTAATTGCATGTGGTCTGTCCATGGCAAAGGTTCATTTCCCAAAATGTTTATTTTCAGATTTTGGTCTGAAAATTAGGTCGAGTGTGTGACCTGAGGCATGCGTGGACCGCATACAAGTTGCTGAAGTCCTAATCCTTCCAGGTGGTCGATGCAGGCCTCCGCGATGGGATCCTGTGAGGAGTTGGCCCACAAATTGAAATCCCCGAGCAGCAAAAGATGATTGCTGTTAAGGGAGTAAGTGGAAAATGAACTCCGTTAATGCTGGAGAATCAACTGGCGATTTGGGCCCAGGGGGCCTGTAGCAGAGAGAATGTGAACGGTCTCCTGTGAGTGAGCTTGAAGTTGAAGGCGTAAGGGTTTCCATAAAAGGGTAGAGGATTTTGAAGGACCGTTTAGTGATTGCAATATGCGACTTAAGAATCACCGCCAGGGGCCTCCTCCTCTTTGCCTCTATTCTATTTTCCGTTAGGATGCGATAATTTTCTGGCACCAAATTCTCCGAGAATGGTGTTGCAGTCGTCTGACAGCCAACTTTCTGTAATAAAGAGGCAGTCTAGATCGTTTTGTAGTAAGAAATCATGATTTCTGAGCGTGTTTTAACTGCCGATCTAGTGTTAAGCAACGCACATGATATGTGCTTGAGCTGTGTTGAATGTTGAAATTTTTGATGATCGATCGTCGATCGATTCTCAAAGTTTGATCCGATTTTAAGGCTTTTGTGTGACGGCAGGTAATATTGTTGCGAATTGTCTCAGGACCCCAAATGGTTTCCGCAGAGTATCTCAATTTAAACCATTGTTGCCAGTCACCGTAGGGGGGGTGCGGGTGGTTTGGTGAGAGAGGATTCAGGGAATCCTCGCTCTCAGCAATCCTTGGGTCCAGAGGAAGGCAAAAAAAAACCCTGGGCAAGCTGGCCAATGTGCTGCGGCAGGGAAAAAAATTCCTTCCTGATCCCTAAAGGCGATCGGCTCAAGCCCTGGATCAAAGATTGATGACTTAATGAGGGGAAAAGGGGGGGGGGGGGGGATGGGGGGGGTCACTGTTGCTGGGGGGCCCCAAGATGGGGCCGCCAGGCAAAGACACAGGACCCAGGCTGGGTGAGCAATCAGGTAGGTAAGAAAATGATTCCACCGATCTGTTGGCTAAATATTCGGGGGGTGGAGGGGACCTCTAGGGGTGCAGGGGCGATAAACAACGAAAACTGCACTGTGTGGTGGTAGGTGCAAGGGGAGAAAGCGTCGGAGCGCCGTAGCCGCGGCTGAAGCCGCGGACTTTCCTGAGGCGCGGCGGCCGCGAAAAGGTAGCAGGCTGGCGCGGGCGTGTAAAAACGCCAAAAAGCGCCGAAAATACACCCAGGTGGGGTGTGCTGGGGGCAACCACAATCGTGTGTGGCCGTGCGAGAGAGGATGCCGAGAAAAATAGAGAGCCGCAGTGTGGGTCCTGTGTGACGGCTGCCCTGAAAAGGACGGCCGTCAGTGGTTCCCAAGATGGTAGGCCCTGAGAGAACAGGGTCTTACCTGCGGAGCAGGAAGGGAGTCCACGAGGAGAGAGAGAGCTGGATTCCTGTTCCTAGGTTTCCTGGTTCCTAGGGCGCTGTTTTCTTGTGCAGCACAGGTAATGGAAAGTCTGCCTAGTCTGCCTAGTTTCTGACTGCCAGGGGTCTGGGTGGGATGCAGGCTCGTAAGCGGAAGGTCCAAGCACCCTACTCCACCTCTGACACTGAAATGGGGAGGGCGGGTTAAGTGAATATATGTTATGATCGTCTTTATGACTGGAAACTGTTTTTACCGACATATGCTTGGGACTCTATGGTTAAACAGGGTTACTACGCACATTATCGGGGAGTCATGTTTTACTGAACTGATATATTTTTTACTGTGTATTGCAAAAGCCATGTGATGTAATTTTTTTTTCTGTCCTCATTTTTTTGTTTGTGTTTATTTTTGTGAAATCTCAATAAAATTTACCCTTTAAAAAAAAAAATACATACCTGCCACAGCAGAACACAGGACCAGGACATACGAACCGACGCATTTCACACTTCAGCAGTGCTTAAAGCGTGTTGCCCCTTAAAAACAACTTTTTCTTATTCCACTGCCCCCCCACATTCCATCACGATTAAGGGCTCTTATTATTTTTTTCATGCTGTACATACCTTAGTACAGCATATTCACCCGTTCATCTGGGTTGCGAGTCCCGCGGGCAGTGGGCGTTCCTCACATGCTGTTGGATTGACGTTTTGCCCAAAAACGAGCTCTCCCCCCCGTCGCGTAAGCCGCGTCACGGTTGGTGAAAGGAGCCGAACGGCGAGTCGGCGCTATAACTGCGCATGCGCATCGCCATTCGCTCCTTTCGCCAACCGTGACGCGGCTTACGCGACGGGGGGAGAGCTCGTTTTTGGGGAAAACGTCAATCAACAGCCTGTGAGGAACGCCCACTCCCCGCGGGACTCGCAACCCGGATGCACGGGTGAATATGCGTACTAAGGTATGTACAGCAGGAAAAAAATATTAAGAGCCTTAATCGTGATGGAATGTGGGGGGGCAGTGGAATAAAAAAAAGGGTTGTTTTTAAGGGGGAACCACCGCTTTAATAGCACGATTAAGCACTGTTTGAAAGTGTGAAACGCGTCAGCTCTTCTGTTCTGTGTTCTGCTGTGGCATGTATGTATTTTGATATGTTTTACTACAAATAAATGGGGCACATTTTTGGAGTGCGGCTGCCAGAATTTTTTCTCATCCAATTAGATAGAGGAAGGAGCAGAGTCCTCCAACAGTACAGGAGTCCTCCAGCAGAGGAGAGTTATAGAGGAAGGAGCAGAGTCCTCCAGCAGTGCAGAGTATTCCAGGAGAGGAGAGTTATAGAGGAAGAGCAGAGTCCTCCAGCAGAGCAGAGTATTTCAGGAGAGGAGAGTTATAGAGAAGGAGCAGAGTCCTCCAGGAGAGGAGAGTTGAAGGAGGCAGAGTCCTCCAGAGAGGGAGGAGTATAGAGGAAGGAGCAGAGTCCTCCAGCAGTGCAGAGGATTTCAGGTAGAGGAGAGGTTATTGAGGAAGGAGCAGAGTCCTCCAGGAGAGGAGAGTTGAAGAGCAGAGTCCTCCAGGAGAGGATAATTAGAGGAAGGAGCAGAGTCCTCCAGAGAGGAGAGTTATAGAGGAGGGAGCAAAGTGCCTCCAGCTGCGCTGAGTATTTCAGGAGGGGAGAGGAAGCAGCAGAGTCCCTCCAGCAGAAGAGAGTATTTCAGGAGAGGAGAGTTGGAGGAAGGAGCAGAGTCCTGCAGCAAGCAAGTATATTCAGGCGAGGAAGTTGAGAGTTGAGGAAGGAGCAGAGTCCTCCAGCAGAGCAGAGTATTTCAGGAGAGAGAGTTGGAGGAAGGAGCAGAGTCCTCACAGCATGGTGTAGATTCTAGGGACAACACACGCGGTATATGTTGGGAGACATCAGTACATTGCATAGTGGGTTTATTAAGGTTGAGTCATACACTTCATACACAGGAGAACCAATTCTTACACATAATAAGAAAGTACAGAAATATACGATACAAAAATAAACTTTAGGTACATCTTTTCTGACATTCTCTGGACACAGCTCTGGGCTCCCCCTTGGGAAGCGATATGCAATGACATGTTCATATTTCCAGCTGGGACAGGACCCACGCCGGCCTCTGCTCTATTGAAGGTGGAGGGACATCATGAAAAAGGCGATTATTGTTTAAACACCACACAGTGATGATTGTATTGATCGGATTTTGTAAATTTATTACATTAGAACCCTCCTAGTTAGGGTTACCAAGTAAATAATTATTTTTGCTTCTACCGTAAATCGGAGAAGCAGCGATCATTTCGTTTAGTCTGCTCAGATCTGCCTTGGCTGGGAGATTGATTGCTTCCCCGCCCTGCCTCTATAAGAAGTTTCTAGAGTTTAGGGAGGGTGATTTTAAATGACCAGCTTGGATATTGAGGCAGACCTGGCCTATCCCCTTGGAGGTGTGCCCAGATGGAGGTTTAATAGTCTGGAGCTCTAAGGAGAAAGTCTCTTCTCCCCCTGAGAGGATGGATCACTGAGCTAACAAGGACAGGGCTGCTTGCCTCTGGAGCCTCGGGACTGGACACTGAATTATTCTACAAGAGGCCTGCGCCTATGGACTGTCATAAACCAGGACTCCGTGAGTATATTCTCCTTTCTTGTTGCATCTTAAAGTTACTTCATGTGCCCCAGCCATGAACCTGACCAGCTATACCTGTTCTGCGCCCTACTCATGGTCCCCAGCCATTAACCTGACCCATGACCAGCTATACCATGTTCTGGGCGCCCTACCTTATGGTCCCCAGCTGTGAACCTGAGGCAGCTTTACCTGTCTCGCACCCTACCTCCTGGTCCCCAGCTGTGAACCTGAGCAGTTATACCAGTTCTGCACCCTACCTCCTGGTCCCAGCTGTGACTCTGACCAGTTTATACCAGTTCTGCACCCTAACCTCCTGGTCCCACTGTGACTCTGACCCAGTATACCAGTTATGCACCCTACCTCATGGTCCCCAGCTGGTGAACCTGAGCAGCTTTACCTGTTCTGCTCGCACTACATTATGGTCCCCAGCTGTTAACCTGAGGCAGCTATACATGTTCTGCACCCTACCTCCTGGGTCCCCAGCTGTGACTCTGACCATTATACCAGTTTCTGCACCCTACCTCATGTTTCCCCAGCTGTGACTCTGACCAGTTTATACCAGTTCTGCAGCCCTACCTCATGTTCCCCAGCTGTGACTCTGACCAGTTTATAACCAGTTCTGCACCCTACCTCATGGTCCCCCAGCTGTGACTCTGACCAGTTCTGCACCCTACCTCATGGTCCCCAGCTGTGAACCTGAGCAGCTTTACCTGTTCTGCACACTACATCATGGTCTCCAGGTGTGAACCTGAGCACTATACATGGTTCTGTTCAAATTTTACTTTCACTTAAAGGGGTTGTAAAGGTAAAAGTTTTTTCACCTTAATTCATCCTATGCATTAAGGTGAAAAAACTTCAGGCAATACTGGCCCCCCGTTATACTTACCTGGCCCCTCGAAAAGTCCCACGTTCGGCCCGACATCCTCTTCGCCACTCAGCCCGGCCGTTGATTGGCTAGAGCGGATGGATTGAAGCAGCGCAGCCATTGGCTAGCGCTGCTATCAATCACATCCAATGACGCGGTGGGCCGCGGGGCAGGGCTGAGTGATACAGCGAGCGGCGCCCGCAAGGACTCGGCACCATGCAAAGGAGCTTGCATGAATGTGTGGAGTTTTTGCCGGGGGGGACCAGAGATACACCACGTCTACGGGCCTTCCTTTATCTAGATGCAACTCACCTCCTCATAGAAGGTTAATAGATTGGTTGGCAAGAACGATTCTTCATGAATCCATGCTGATTACTGCTAATGATACCGTGCTCATTACTAAAATCTTGTCTATAGTGCCTTATCATCCCCTCCAAGAGCTTACATACTATTGATGTTAGGCTAACTGGTCTGTAATTCCCAGGGATGTACGGTATCTTGTTAGAAGCTCACAGTGTGCAGTGAAATCAGAGTAACCAATTTCAATCCAGGAGAGCGCTGATATAACTGTGCAAAACTGAAGAGTAGACCCAGAGAAATCTACATGTGCCATCTATGTGGGTGGCAAAAGATCCAAAGTGCTAATGGCCAGCTCGTTGCATTGTCCAAAATGGGCAACCCATTTTAAATCACCTTTCACAAAATGTATAAATAACCATGCAGCCCATTCTCCCGAATCCATTCCAAACTCAAATTAATTAAAACAACGTCAGCCTTCCCCTTGCCGGACACATATGAATTACACGGATTCTGAGGCTAATTAAATGCAGATGAGGCACCAAGTGAGTTTAATTGGCACCTTTATTCAGCCACAGAACCTGTGTAATTAATAAGTGTTTCATTTTAAAGGGATGAGGTGGCAAACTTACCTGGAACATAAGAAATACAGGCTTCTACCCTCACAGTAAGCATGTGCCAAAAAGGGAGCAGGCACACTTGTGCATCTTGCTATACCACACTGCAAGCCTGGTTCACTGGTATCTTGTGGCAGGGGGCTAACCTTGACCTGTCCTCTTTAAAATAGCAACTGGCAAAAAAGTCACCAATCACAATCTTAGTGTTAACATTATTTTTGTGCCACATCAGACTCAGAGGGTCCTTTTTATGAAATATTTTGAGAACTTAGGGCCATATTCCCCGTAGATTTCGGGCGGGGGCGTCGCGTAAGCCATTTACACTCCGCCGCCCCAACCTACAGGAGCAAGTGCTGTATTCCCCAAACACTTGCTCCGTAGTTTGGGGCGGCGTAGTGTAATTGGCCTGGCGTATCCCCTCCAGTTCTCGGCGGAAAAACGTCAATGACGCCGACGTGGTGCGTCATTGACGTAAAGTAGTATTCAAGAACGACTTAGGGAAACGACGTACCCGACGGGAAAAGACGACGCGGACCCGACGCCATACTTAACATGGCGTACGTGGGACTGGTGTAAGGTTACCCCTCAAATAGCAGGGGTAACCTTACGCTTACGCAAACGACGTTAGCGACGGTTACGCGACGCAAATTCGTTCGGGAATCGGCGTATCAGGCTCATTTGCATAAACAAATGAGACCCGAACGTAAACGCCACCTAGCGGCCGGCTGGGTAATTACATTTAAGATCCGACAGTGTAAGTGACTTACACATGTCGGATCTTAAGCGTATCTATGCGAAAATTATTCTAAGAATCACTCGCATAGATACGCGGGCCAAAAAAGAGAGATACTCCATCGTAACTTTACTCAGAATATGGCCCTTAATTTGTGTTTCAGCTGCTAACTCAACATCACCTGCTCATTGTTACACCGCACTTGGTTTCCAGCTCCACCATAGAGTATAAAAAGAGAAATCTCACTACCAGAATCTTTTAAAAAAAAAAATGAAAATCAACCAGGTGGCATCAATCTGCAATAGAAATATCAGTTTTGGGTGGACTGACTTGGTTGAATCAACCAGATAGCATCATTCCATAAGGAGAAAATCAGTTTTTGGTGGACTGGCCTGGGCGACTCAATCAGGTAGCATCATTCCATAATGGAAAGATCAGTTTTTTGGGTGAACTGATTGTTCGCTGAGCCAATTCCATGTAGTAGTTAAAAAATACAACATAAAATAAAATGTGTACGTCGGATGCAGTCATACGCTGCATTTTTTGTATTCAACAGTCCCAAAACGTTCTAAATCATTAAGTGGCTTGAGTTATTGTCCAAATGTGACGGGACTTTGTCCATCAGTTGGACAGGAAGTCAATGGCGGCTCTGACAATTTTTTGAGGTTTTCACATCCATGGCGGTGACTTTGATCTCCGTGTCTCCAAACTGCATACTGGCTTTAATCTCTCGACGAAATGTTTTGGCGTCATTGACCATCTGGTAAGTCCAGGTTGATGGTGCCACACTTCCTGACTCCCGGATCGGTGATGTAGACCACGTCATCGGTGAGGAGCAGTAGATGTTGGATGATGATCTTACGTTGCCCGAGGCGCGCCGGACAGTAGCTCCTCTGAACGATGTCGCCGAGGGCCACTGATTGGTCCACAGAGACAAACTTGTCGAAGATGTCCGTGCACCAGTTCTTCCCATCTTTCACCAGGAGTTTCTCCTTCGGATGCTTCCCTCAACGTACTTATTGAGGACTCCGACCCCGTAGGTCAGTGGTGAGCGTCGCACCCTCACAATGGTCGGGTCTAGGCCAAATAGGACTGCGCCTTTGAGGATGGTCAAGCCAACGTCTTGGGGGATGATGACCCGGCAGATCTCGCTGAAAGCAGTCTGGACAGCATTCTGAAGCATTGTTGACTCTGCGAAACCACCCACCAGGGAACAGATACTTGATGCCTTTCACTTCTGGCTTGTCATGAGGTCACCTGCAGGCAAGAAGCATAAGAATTACATAATGATCACATACATGTAAACAGCTTTTCCCTCCTATGATAAATAAATGGTTTGAAAAGTTTGATGTAAAGGAACAGGAGTCTCCTGCACAAAGCCCTGACCTCAACACTACTGAGCACCTCTGGGATGAATTGGAATACCAGCTGTGAGCCAGGTCTTCTAGTCCAACTACCTGACCCCACAAGTGTTGCTTTGGCTGCATAGGCACAATTTCCCACAGACACACTCAAAAATCTTGTGGAAAGCCTTTCCTGAGGAGTAAGTGACCTGCAAAGAACCTGACCCCATAGGCGTGCGCACAGGGTGTGCCAGGTGTGCCCAGGCACACCCTAATTAACCTGTGCTGCACAGATTCCCCCTGCTGCTTGGCTGCAGAGAAAGGGGACTCTGGAATCTATGTCCTTAGTCCCTTCTCTGTCTCGAAAGTGATATATCAGGGGTCCGTTTAGGGCCCCTGATATCTCACCAAAGCCCCCAATGGTGCTCCTAATTTTTTGAAAATAAAATAATAAAAAATTTCTTGTAAAATAAATTGTCAAAAATAATAAAAATAATAATTGTAAAATGTAAAAAAACATTAAATAAATACAAATAAATGACTGACAACAGTCCCTGCCCACTGGCATCATCCACTGTTCTACTGACCCTGTCCATTGTCCTACTGATATATACACACGCGTGTGTTTGAGCTTTGGGGTGCACACCCCGATGTAATTGTGTTGGATAGTGGTGCAACTAGAACCTTTGGGGAGCGAGAAACCATGAAGGGCCCTTCCCTCTGAACCCAGTGCCCTTACCTCTGGTCCTGGGCCCTTCACTCCCATTGCAGGGCCCCTTTATTATGATCCTGCAGAGGGACACCTTTCACATGTTCTGCAGCGGGCCCCATTCCCGCCATCTTGGGGGCTCCCACAGTAGCGGAACGCCTGGCCCAGTCGCAAGTGCTACCCTTGCAACCCTGGTAGGTCTGCCACTGGTGGTCAGCAGTTTTTTTTTTTTTATTTATTTTTTACCAATTTATCTATTACATTTTTTTTAAAAACTGGCTGCATTTGAGGGGGCAAACTGGCTGCATTTGAGGGGGACAACTGGCTGCATTTGAGGGAGCAAACTGGCTGCATTGAGGGGGCAAACTGGCTGCATTTGAGGGGGCAAACGGGCATCATTTGAGGGGGCAAACAGGCATCATTTGAGGGGGCAAACGGGCATCATTTGAGGGGGCAAACGGGCATCATTTGAGGGGGCAAACGGGCATCATTTGAGGGGGCAAACTGGGCATCATTTGAGGGGGCAAACATGCATCATTTGAGGGGGCAAACGGGCATCATTTGAGGGGGGCAAACGGGCATCATTTGAGGGGGCAAACGGGCATCATTTGAGGGGGCATACAGGCATAATTTGAGGGGCAAACAGGCATAATTTGAGGGGGCAAACTGGCTGCATTTGGGGGGGGCAAACAGGCATCATTTGAGGGGGCAAACAGGCTGTATTTGAGGGGGCAAGCTGGCGGCATTTGAGAAGGCAAGCTGGCGGCATTTGAGGAGAGCAAAACTGGAGGCATTTGAGGGGGCAAACTGGCTGCATTTGAGGGGGCAAACAGGCATCATTGAGGGGCAAACAGGCATCATTTGAGGGGGCAAACAGGCATCATTTGAGGGGGCAAGCTGGCGGCATTTGAGGGGGGCAAACTGTCTGCATTTGAGGGGGCAAAACTGGCTGTGTTTGAGGGGACAAACTGCCATCATTTGAGGGGGCAAGCTGGCGGCATTTGATGGGGGCAAACTGGCTGCATTTGGCTGCATTTGAGGGGGCAAACTGGCTGCATTTGAGGGGGCAAACTGGCTGCATTTGAGGGGGCAAACTGGCTGCATTTGAGGGGGCAAACAGGCATCATTTGAGGGGGCAAACAGGCATCATTTGAGGGGCAAACAGGCATCATTTGAGGGGGCAAACAGGCAGCATTTGAGGGGGCAAGCTGGCAGGATTTGATGGGGGAAAACTGGCGGCATTTGATGGGAAAACTGGCGGCATTTGATGGGCACAGTGCGACAATTGATGGGCACAGTAGCTGTGTTTGATGGGCACAGTAGCTGCGCTTGATGGGCACAGTGAGGTGGCAATTGATGGGAGGGTTTTTTCAGTTTGTTTGCGCCCCCCCAAAAAATTTTGAGCACCAGCCGCCACTGGTTTTGGATGGACTGTCTCTTTTATTTTTCAGAACGGACTGACGCTCTCGCCTTGCAGAAGATCCCATCGGAGCTGTGCTATAATCCTTGCAGATGTTTCTCTCTGGCTTTCGGGTTGCCCGTACATTATTAATATCGCTTAGACCGTCTGCCAGTAAATAATCCGTATCTGTTACATCTCCTGCGGGTGAATCGCGGCTCAGTGATGAATCATGCTGGGATATCTCTCAGGACACAATAGTAAAACACTATTCATATGCTGCGCAGGCAGATAAAATGACTGTCTGGACCGCTGATGGAAAAAAAAAATTGAGAAGAAAGATGGGCAAAAGAGAAAAAAAATCCAACCGTTCAAATACTGCAAGAAGGCACATGGAGCAGCAGATAAAATGGACTGGGGGTGGGAGAAGGGCCGCCATCGGGGGGGGGGGACATCCCATACACATGTAGGGGGCCCTGGTGTGCCGAGGGGCCCTGGCCACCCGCACCCCAACCAACAAAGACTGAGTTGTAGCTGCTGTAGAAACTAGCAATTGCTAAAGAAAGGTGGCCGCAGAGTGAGCGATGCACACTACACTTTGCTGAATTGGGATGTCTCTTTGCTGAATGGGATGTCTCTTTGCTGAATTGGAAGTCTCTTTGCTGAATTGGGAAGTCTCTTTGCTGAATTGGGAAGTTCTCTTTGCTGAATTGGGATGTCTCTTTGCTGAATTGGGGATGTCTCTTTGCTGAATTGGGATGTCTCTTTGCTGAATTGGGATGTCTCTTTGCTGAATTGGGATGTCTCTTTGCTGAATTGGGATGTCTCTTTGCTGAATTGGGATGTCTCTTTGCTGAATATATGGGGCCATCTCTTTGTTGGATTAGGTTCATTTCCAAATATTAAGCTGTAAGTGTGTTAAAATAAAAGTGGGTGCACCAAAGGACTAAGTGGGATGGCCAGTGGGTGGATTTGGTTGGAACGGCCCAGGAGGGCGGGCCCTGGGGAATGTTGGTGGTCAGGCCGGGTTGGGGGGGAGGGTTAAGGCCGGGGGGCCAGGCTTAAAGCTGTGTAAGGGGCCCCAAAATTTCTGATTGCTGCCCTGAGAGGTCTATCAACCCTAACCCCGAACCTTTACTCGCCACCTCCCTGACTCCACAGGGTATGGTCCCTGAAGATGCAATGGCCAAAGTTTGGACACCTATATGAACTTGTTGGAAATCCCATTCCAAAACCATGGCCATTAACCACTTCATTACTGGGCACTTAAACCCCCTTCGTGCCCAGACCAATTTTCAACTTTCAGCGCTGACGCATTTTGAATGACAATTGCGCGGTCATACAACACTGTACTGTAAATTTTTATAATTTTTTCCCCACAAATAGAGCTTTCTTTGGGTGGTATTTGATCACCTCTGCGATTTTTATTTTTTGCGCTATAAACATAAAAAAAATTAAAATTTTGAAAAAAAACACAATATTTTTAACTTTTTGTTATAATAATATCCCAATTTAAAAAAAAAAAAAAAAAAAATGTCCCTCGGTTTAGGCCGATACGTATTCTTCTACATATTTTTGGTAAAAAAAATCGCAATAAGCGTATATTGATTGGTTTGCGCAAAAGTTATAGCGCCTACAAAATAGGGGATAGATTTATGATTTTTTTTTTTACTAGTAATGGCGGCGATTTGCGATTTTTTTTGTCAGGCCTGCGATATTGCGGTGGACGTATCGGACACTTTTGACACAATTTTGGGACCATTCACATTTATACAGCGATCAGTGCTATAAAAATGCACTAATTACTGTATAAATGTGACTGGCAGGGAAGGGGTTAACACTAGGGGGCGAGGAAGGGGTTAAATGTATTTCCTTGTGTGTTCTAACTGTGTGGGGGGAGGGGACTGACTGGGGGAGGTGACCGATCTATGTCCCTATGTAAAGGGACACAGATCGGTCTCCTCTCCTCTGACAGCACGTGGAGCTCTGTGTTTACACCCCATCATTACACACAGAGCTCCACGTCCTGCTGTGTCACCGACGATCGACGGTGTCTGGTGGACATCGTGCCCGCCAGGCACACGCATCGGCTCCCGAGCGATGCGCCGGGCACGTTGTTTCCCCGCTACGCGCCCCCAGTGGCGCACACCGGGAACAACAACAACAGGACGTTCAAAATTGTACGATGTGTCCGCCATAATGTCGCAGTCACGAAAAAAATTGCCGATCGCCGCCATTAGTAGTAAAAAAATAAAAATACAACTATCTCCTATTTGTAAACGCTATAAATTTTGCGCAAACCAATCGATAAACGCTTATTGCAAGAATACGTATCGGCCCAAGCTGAGGGAAAAAAATGTTTTTTTATATCTTTTTGGGGATATTTATTACAGCAAAAAGTAAAAAAATATTGAATTTTTTTCAAAATTGTCGCTCTATTTTGTGTTTATAGCGCAAAAAATAAAAAACCGCAGGGAGGTGATCAAATACCACCAAAAGAAAGCTCTCTTTGTGGGGGAAAAAAGAAGCCAATTTTGTTTGGGAGCCACGTCGCACGACCGTGTAATTGGCCAGGTCCTTTACCTGCATAAAGTCTTAAGTGGTTAAGGGAGGAAATCTTTCCAAAAAAAAAAAATAACACTGAAAAACCTGACAGGGTTATAATAATTTTCCACTTTACCCAATCCGAAAAAATACAAAATGGCTGTACTTTAAGACAACACCCACTCTCCACCATGTTCACAAATCTCTGTGGCATCGTAGCACATTTGTGATCTATTCATTTATGGTTTAATGCCTCAGCATTTGTACAGCCATCACAAATAGTCCCTATAATGTATCTAATACAGGGGTCCTCAAACTACGGCCCGCGGGGCCGCATGTGGCCCGCCGAGGACCTTTATCTGGCCCACCGCACGCAGGGACAGTTGTAACACACAGCGGACACAGCGGTAGACTGCTGTGTCACGGAGCTCACTGAAAACTTTGGGCGCGCTGTGATCAAAGCCTCGCCCTCCTCCTAGACCAGCTCGTGTGATAGACGCAATGTTCTGTCTATCACATGAGCTGGTCTAGGAGGACGGCGGGACTTTATCACAGCGTGCCCAAAGTTTTCAGTGAGCTCCTGACACAGCAGGAGAAGGAGATCCCAATGTACACACTGACTGGTGAGACATTGTTGGCACAGTAAGGTTGCAATGGTGAGGGGAGCTTGTAATGATGGTGGGGGGGGGGGGGGGGGTGCAATGGTGAGGGGTGCTTGTAATGATGGTGGGGGCTGCAATGGTGAGGGGGGCTTGTAATGATGGTGAGGGGGGCTGCAATGGTGAGGGGGCTTGTAATGATGGTGAGGGGGCTGCAATGGTGAGGGGGGCTTGTAATGATGGTGGGGGGCTGCAATGATGAGGGGGCTTTTAATGATGGTGAGGGGGGCTTGCAATGATGGTGGGGGGCTGCAATGGTGAGGGGGGCTTGTAATGATGGTGGGGGGGCTGCAATGGTGAGGGGGGCTTGTGATAATGGTGAGGGGGGCTGCAATGGTGAGGGGGCTTGTAATGATGGTGAGGGGGGCTTGCAATGATGGTGAGGGGGGCTTGCAATGATGATGAGGGGGGCTTGCAATGATGGTGAGGGGGGGCTTGCAATGATGGTGAGGGGGGCTGCAATGGTGAAGGGGGCTTGTAATGATGGTGAGGGGGCTGCAATGGTGAGGGGGGCTTGTAATGATGGTGGGGGCTGCAATGATGAGGGGACTTGTAATGATGGTGAGAGGGGCTTGCAATGATGGTGGGGGGCTGCAATGGTGAGGGGGGCTTGTTATGATGGTGGGGGGGCTGCAATGGTGAGGGGGGCCTGTGATAATGGTGAGGGGGGCTGCAATGGTGAGGGGGGCTTGTAATGATGGTAAGGGGGGCTTGTAATGATGGTGGGGGGGCTGCAATGGTGAGGGGGGCTTGCAATGATGGTGAGGGGGGCTTGCAATGATGGTGAGGGGGGCTTGCAATGATGGTGAGGGGGTCTTGCAATGATGGTGAGGGGGGCTGCAATGGTGAGGGGGTCTTGCAATGATGGTGAGGGGGGCTGCAATGGTGAAGGGGGCTTGTAATGATGGTGGGGGGGGGGCTGCAATAGTGAGGGGGCTTGTAATGATGGTGAGGGGGCTGCAATGGCGAGGGGGGCTTGTAATAATGGTGAGGGGGGCTTGCAATGATGGTGAGGGGGGCTATAATGATGGTGGAAGAGGGGGCTGTAATGATGGTGAGGGGGGGCTTGTAATGATGGTGAGGGGGGCTTGTAATGATGGTGAGGGGGGCTTGCAATGATGGTGAGGGGGGCTTGCAATGATGGTGGGGGGGCTGCAATGGTGAGGGGGGATTGTGATAATGGTGAGGGGGGCTTGCAATGATGGTGAGGGGGGCTGCAATGGTGAGGGGGTCTTGCAATGATGTTGAGGGGGGCTGCAATGGTGAAGGGGGCTTGTAATGATGGTGGGGGGGGGGGGCTGCAATAGTGAGGGGGGGCTTGTAATGATGGTGAGGGGGCTGCAATGGCGAGGGGGGCTTGTAATAATGGTGAGGGGGGCTTGCAATGATGGTGAGGGGGGCTATAATGATGGTGGAAGAGGGGGCTGTAATGATGGTGAGGGGGGCTTGTAATGATGGTGAGGGGGGCTTGCAATGATGGTGAGGGGGGGCTTGCAATGATGGTGAGGGGGGCTGCAATGGCGAGGGGGCTTGCAATCATGGTGAGGGGGGCTGTAATGATGGTGAGGGGGGCTTGTAATGACGGTGTGGGGGGCTATAATGATGGTGAGGGGGGCTGCAATGAAGGCACAGTAAGGCGGCAGTGACAGTGAGGCTGCAATGGTAGCATGGTAAGGCTGCAATGATGGTGAGGCAGCAATGATGGGCACGGGTTGGGGGACTTTCAGTTTTTTTTGGGTGGGCGGCATTGAAGGACCCGGCTCTCTAACGGTCTGAGGGACAGTGAACTGGCCCCCTGTTTAAAAAGTTTGAGCCCTGATCTAATATGTGTATTTACTATTATGATTGCCAGCTCCATCTAGTGGCCATAATGTAGTATATTCCTGAAATATCGCAATCAGGAAAATTTCACTTTATGGCCACTAGATGAAGCTGATGACCACAGAAAATAGACATATAAGACACATAAGGAGGATTATTCACGATGCTTGTGGGAATTCTGAGGCATTCACACAATTATTTTTTTCTTTTTTATAAATTGACCCCCTAGTGTGCCATACTTTTTTTTTTGGCCCACAGGAAACCATTCCTTTGGTCAAAGGGGCCATTTGGTTATGTTTGTCCCATCGCCCTTTCCTGCATTGTAGCCATCTGTAGCAATATGAACCCTGCAATGCCTGTGCTACAAAGCTTCCAATATGACCATGAAAGATAGAGGGCGCTAAACCACACACATATTGATGTGATTAACAATTACCACAAAGGTGTGCATCATTAAAAATATAAATAAATACATTTGCAAACAACTCTGTAACATAGGTGAACAATATATAAAAGATAAATATCCCAAAAAAGTGCATACATTTGCAGGTTCCTCTGCAACATGAATGGATACAAACACTAGAGTTCACTGTGTTAAGGGAATAAAAATAAAAATAGTCCCAATATTATGCATAGAAAACAATCAAATCTTCTTAATTTGCTGTGATCTTCCTAAATGGAGAGAAGTAAAGAATGCCACCACCACACTTGTATCTTCTTTTCCACCCAAGGTGTGTTGTAAATTAAATGCTCTTACCAGAGCTTGTTGACTACTTTAATTAAAAAGATAGTCGCACAAGCATGAGCAGGATTGTGCCTGCACACATGAAGATATGGAAACATTAAATGTCAGCTCCAGGCGTTCCAAATGGCCCCCCTGAAGATGTTCATCCAACGAAACGTACGTCGGAGGCGGTCCTGGTCACGTGACGTCCTCCCGCTCTGTGTAGCTGTCAGCTAGGATCTCGTGGTAGAGCTACGGCGGTGGCATCCTACTCCCTGAGCCGTTTTTTGAACCGCAGATTGGCAGTAACAAGTCTGCAGCCTCAGTGCCGGGTAGGCACCTTTTAAAGTAAGAGGCCATTTGGCTTTCCTGTTTTATATTGTCATATTTTATTAAACGTTATTACGCTATTGGCTTTTCCTGGTTCTTTCTTGCATATTCACCCCATTTGGAACGCCTGGAGCTGAGATTTAATGTTTCCATATCTTCATGTGTGCAGGCACAATCCTGCTCATGCTTGTGCGACTATCTTTTTAATGAAAGTAGTCAACAAGCTCTGGTAAGAGCATTTAATTTACAACACACCTTGGGTGGAAAAGAAGATACAAGTGTGGGGGTGGCATTCTTTACTTCTCTCCATTTAGGAAGATCACAGCAAATTAAGAAGATTTGATTGTTTTCTATGCACAATATTGGGACTATTTTTATTTTTCTTCCCTAACACAGTGAACTCTAGTGTTTGTGTCCATTCATGTTGCAGAGGAACCTGCAAATGTATGCACTTTTTTTGGATATTTATCTTTTATATATTTTTTTCCTTAACACAGTGAATTTGTTCACCTATGTTACAGAGTTGTTTGCAAATGTATTTATTTAAATTTTTAATGATGCACACCTTTGTGGTAATTGTTAATCACATCAATATGTGTGTGGTTTAGCGCCCTCTATCTTTCACCTTCAACGTTCACAATTCAGTATTGTTTTATGAGGAGCAGCTTTTTTTTGTAATTTTATATTTAAATTTTTTCATTTGGCGCGGAATTTTCATCTTTTCTCCAATATGACCATACCTATGTGCTGGACGATCTGCTGGATGGTAGGCTGGAAGAGTTCGTTCATAGCTTCGGGGGACATTCGCAGCATCCCCTGTGATGACCACGTCACGAAATGCACGCTACGGCAAAGACACAAATATCTGATTATTGCATGACAGAGATTAAACATAAATTGTATCCTAGAATTAGGAGGACCGGTCTGTAAGCTGGTGCTTACCGAGGTATTTCTGTGTTGGTTGTGTTCAGTACTTTTAGGGTTTCATTATATTTTCCGCTCTGTAAATTGCCCTGCGTATTTGAGGGTTGCCCAGCAGAAGTGGTGCTGTACGGTAGGTAAAGGGTTAACACTGCTGGTCAGCTTTTCCTGGGCTTTTCTGAATAGTACCGCCCTCTGCTGAACATACATAGTTACCAACTGTCCCTGATTGGGAGCAATGTCCCTCTTTCCCCCTCATTTCCCTCATTTTGGTCTGACCTACCGTATTTATCGGCGTACACCGCACACTATTTTGCCCTGAAAATTTAGGGCAAAATCGTGGGTGCGCAGTATACGCCGATACCCGCTTTCCCGCCACAAGTTGAAATACTGCGCCGGCATATACCGAGCGCAGTACACTCGTGTATCTTCGGGCAGTCTGTGCACTTCTCGCGCTGACGTCCTGAGAGTACAGGACGTCAGCGCGAGAGTTGCCGAGCCTGCCCGACTATACACGAGTGTACTGCGCTCGGTATATGTCGGCGCAGTATTCAAACTCGGCGCGGGAAACAAGCGGGGAGGACGCGAGGACGCCGCAGAAGGACGCCGGACCCGACGAAGAGGACACCCAAAGCCGCAGACGGACCCCGGACCCGACGAAGAGGACCCCCGGAAGCCTCAGAAGGACCCGTACCCGACGAAGAGGACACGCGAAGGCGCAGACGGACGCTGGACCCGACGAGGCCGCCGATATGACATTTACGTTACGCGGCCGCAAGTTTTACGGGCAAGTGCTTGATTCACAAAGCACTTGCCTGTAAAGTTGCGGCGGCGTAGCGTATAAGGGGCCGGCGTAAGCGCGCGTAATTCAAATGATCCCGTAGGGGGCGTGGATCATTTAAATTAGGCGCGTTCCCGAGCCGAACGTACTGCGCATGCGCCGTCCCTAAAATTTCCCGACGTGCATTGCGGTAAATGACGTCGCAAGGACGTCTTTGGCTTCGACGTGAACGTAAATGGCGTCCAGCGCCATTCACGGACGACTTACGCAAACAACGTAAAATTTGAAAATCGCGGAACGACGTCCATACTTACCATTGGCTGCGCCTCCTAATAGCAGGAGCAGCCTTACGACGAAACCGACTTACGCAAACGACGTAAAAAAATACCGCCGGGCGTACGTACGTTTGTGAATCGGCGTAAGTATGCAATTTGCATACTCTACGCTGACAACTACGGGAGCGTCACCTAGCGGCCAGCGTCAGAATGCACCCTAAGATACAACGGCGTAAGAGACTTATACCAGTCGTATCTTAGGCTACAGTCGGCGTATCTTGCTTTCTGAATACAGAAAGTAGATACGCCGTCGCAACTTAGCAATTACGCGGCGTATCTACGGATACGCCGGCGTAATTGCTCTCTGAATCTACCTCAGTGTCTCCGCCGCCATTACTGAAGGCTGAGGGGGAACAAATTAGAGGCAACCATTTTCCAGAAGACCACAGACGAGTTATGAACAAGAAGAAAGTCTGCCGAGTGGCTACAATAGAAATTGAGCAGCGGCATCGCCCACTGGCATATGGGAAGTGGTTAATATACACTTGGGGCCAGATTCAGATACATTATCCTTTCTATCGGCGGGCATAGCGTATCTCAGATACACTACGCCGCCGTAACTTAGGGCGCAAGTTCCGTATTCAGAAAGAACTTGCGCCCTAAGTTACGGCGGCGTAGTGTAAATGTGTCGGCGTAAGCCCGCCTAATTCAAATTTGGCTGGTAGTGGGCGTGTTTTATGTTAAACTATCATGACCCCACGTAATTGACGCTGTGTTCGAACGGCGCATGCGCCGTCCGTGGACGTATCCCAGCGCGCATGCTCGAAATCACGTCGCAAATAGTCAATGCTTTCGACGTGAACGTAACTTACGTACAGCCCCATTCACGGACAACTTACGCAAACGACGTAAAATACGACGCTGTTCGTACGTTTCCGACGTCCATACCTAATATGACTTACCCCTGCTTTATGAGGGGTAACTTTACACCGGAAAAAGCCTTACGTAAACGACGTAAAAAAATGCGCCGGGTTTACGTACGTTTGTGAATCGGCGTATCTACCTAATTTGCATATTCCTTGCGTAAATCTACAGAAGCGCCACCTAGCGGCCAGCGTAAATATGCAACTAAGATACGACGGCGTAAGAGGCTTACGCCAGTCGGATCTTAGCAAAATTCCGGCGTGTCTTGTTTTCTAAATACAGAAAAAAGATATGCCGGCGCATCCTAGACGTTACGCGGCGTATCAATAGATACGCCAGCGTAACTTCTTTCTGAATCCGGGCCTTGGGATTTAATTTTTTATACCAAAGACATGTAATATATATATATATACGCAGTTTTTTGCTGACAAGCCAGGGTTCATTTAGTTTTAAATGTATACGTAATATATATATATATATATAATTACATATGCAATTAAAACTAAATGAACCCTGGCTTGTCAGCAAAAAACTGCGTATATATATATATATATATATATATTACATGTCTTTGGTATAAAAAAATAAATCCCAAGTGTATATTAACCACTTCCCATATGCCCACAGCCCCAATTTATATTTTTACACAATATAAATAAATTATATATATATACATACACACACTAAGCAGGGCAGTGGGTGGGCAAATGATGCACCAAAAAAAAAATAGAAAACCAGTTGATAAAACTTACCCTGGCTTGTCACTATATATATATACTGTATATTGACAAGCCAGGCTAAATTTCGACAATTGGTTGGCTATTTATTTATTTTTTAATGCATCATTTGGCTGCCTGAAGACACTCGCCTGCCGCTATCCAGGATAGTCCGCTGCTTCTAATGGAAAGAAAGGCCGAGGGGGGGCGGAGTGCAGTTGTGGATCACTCCGCCGGCGCCTGCGGGACCTGCAGCTGCCGGAACTATAGAAGCTGCATCGGCAAATGCGGCTCTCTGCTGGGTTACTCCGCAAGCTGTGGTCCCTCCCTGCTAAATCCTCCCACTTGCAGGCACAGCTGTTTTTCCCGGCAGGACCCCAGGCAGTGTTGGTGACAGGGACATGTTGCAGGCACAAAAAAAAAAAGCACAGGGAGGATTACGGTGTGCCTGTGCTAAGTAGCAAGTGCCGCCACCCGCGGGGGGGGGGGGGGGGGGCTTCTATGTTAGTGCGGGGGGCGGCCGCGAAAGCCGAGGAGTCGCCGCAGGAGCGGCTCCGCCCCTTCACCCACTGCCGCCCCGAGGCCTGGCCTCGGTGGCCTTGTGGGAAATCCGGCCCTGACAGTGAGGCATGTTGATGGCACAGTGAGGCATGTAATGGGCACAGTGAGATTTGAAAAAGATGACTAAAGCCTGTTCCTGTCAGTGGGCCAGATTCACAAAAGAGATACGACGGCATATCTCCTGATACGCCGTCGTATCTCTGAGATACGATTGTCGTATCTATGCGGCTGATTCATAGAATCAGTTACGCATAGATAGCCCTAAGATCCGACAGGTGTAATTGACTTACACCGTCGGATCTTAGGATGCAATTCTAGGCCGGCCGTTAGGTGGCGATTATATTGCGGTCGGCGTAGAATATGCAAATGACTAGTTACACCGATTCACGAACGTACGCTTTACCCGTCGCTCTAAATTTACGTTGTTTCCGTCGAGATACGCCGCGTAAAACTAAGGCTGCCCTCTAGGTGGCCTAGCCAATGTTAAGTATGGCCGTCGTTCCCGCGTCGAAATTTTAAAATTCACGTCGTTTGCGTAAGTCGTCTGTGAATGGCGCTGGACGCCATTTACATTAACGTCGAAACCAATGACGTCCTTGCGACGTCATTTAGCGCAATGCACGTCGGGTAATTTTACGGACGGAGCATGCGCAGTACGTTCGGCGCGGGAACGCGCCCAATTTAAATGGTGCCCGCCCCATTTGAATTAGGCGGGTTTGCGCCGAGCGGATTTACGTTACACCGCCGCAAGTTTACAGGTAAGTGCTTTGTGAATCAGGCACTTACGCTGTAAACTTGCATCGGTGTAACGTAAATGGGATACGTTACGCCGCCGCTGAGTAACGTATTTGTCTGTGGATCTGGCCCAGTGTTTTTTCCTGTCAGCGGGTGTTCTGGCTACCCCTCAGCTTCCAGACAGACTAGTAGGAAGCGGGTCGTCTTATACGCCGAGTATATCCCAAAACCAAAATTTTAGCTGGAAAATTAGGGGGTCGTCTTATACGCCGGCAAATACGGTAATGTGCTTCCTGTATGCAGTAGGAATACGGATCATAGTCACTGACCGCTGGGTTGGTGGAGACCAGTACAAGCTCTTCAGTACCAGCTCAGAAATGCTGCACAAGTTTTTCACTTCTGAATGTAGGCCCCTCTTTAAATTGAATTTAATTAGGATTTTCATTAATACACATATGTGATACGCACATACAGAACTGCTCTAATCCTGGTTACGGTGGCCCCTGGGATATAACGCTGTGACCGATGGGCTCCTGAACTGACAGTGAAGTCATCACAGACGACTCAGAAATCACCTTGTCAATAGCGATTGCAGGAATGATGTGCGGTCATCCGACGCGGCGAGAGTGAAAAACGACCGCTCCCCGTGGACACTCTGCCAGCACTGAGTGATTGCAGAGGAGGTAGGAACTGAATTCTCATTACTCATAGATCGATAATTAGAGTGATCTATTTACAAGAGATGCTGGGTGTCAGCCAATATAGGTAAATTACTTTGGAAGGGATGCACTCTATGAGGATAGGTTCACTTCACCAATGTGATTGGACTAAATTCCTACAAAGCCAAACAAGTTACCTGATTAGGGAAGAGTCCCATTGTATTGTGCATGCAGAATTAAAAAAAGAGGAGCTGATGAAATTGCGGACTCCAAACTGTTTGTGGACACCTGACCATCACACCAATTATATAACCACCTCTCCAAATGTTCGAGCCCAAGTGTTTCCAGTGAAGGGCACTATTAATGCTACAGTACAAAGACATTTTAGACAATTGTGCTTTTCCAACCTTGCGGTAACAGTTTGGGGAAGGTCCTTTTCTGTTCCATCAACCGATATCAACCCTACTGTACACAGAGCCCTGACCTCAACTCTACAGTACACAGAGCCCTGACCTCAACTCTACTGTACACATAGCCCTGACCTCAACTCTACTGTACACAGAGCCCTGACCTCAACTCTACTGTACACAGAGCCCTGATCCCAACACAGAGCCCTGATTCCCACCCTACTAGACACAGAGTCCTGACCTCAGCCTTACTAAAAAAAAAAAGAGCCCTGACCTCAACCCTATTGGACACAGAGCCCTGACCTCGTCCCTACTGACCACAGAGCCCTGACCCCAACACTACTGGACACAGAGTCCTGATCCCAACACTACTGGACAGAGTCCTGATCCCAACACTACTGGACACAGAGCCCTGACCTCAACCCTACTGAACACAGAGCCCTGACCTCAACCCTATAGAACATAGAGCCCTGACCTCAACCCAAATTGACTCAGAGCACTGATCCCAACACTACTGAACACAAAGCCCTGACCTCAACACTACTGAACAAAGAGTCCCGACCTCATCCCTACTGAACATAGAGCCCTGACCTCAACCCTACTGAACACAGAGCCCTGACCTCAACTCTACTGTACACAGAGCCCTGACCTCAACCCTACTGTACACAGAGCCCTGACCTCAACTCTACTGTACACAGAGCCCTGACCTACACTCTACTGAACACAGAGCCCTGACCTCAACTCTCCTGTACACAGAGCCCTGACCTCAACTCTACTTTACACAGAGCCCTGACCTCAACTCTACTGAACACAGAGCCCTGACCTCAACCCTACTGAACACAGAGCCCTGATCCCAACACAGAGCCCTGATTCCCACCCTACTAGACACAGAGCCCTAACCTCAGCCTTACTAAAAAAAAAAGAGCCCTGACCTCAACCCTATTGGACACAGAGCCCTGACCTCGTCCCTACTGACCACAGAGCCCTGACCCCAACCCTACTGGACACAGAGTCCTGATCCCAACACTACTGGATAGAGTCCTGATCCCAACACTACTGAACACAGAGCCCTGACCTCAACCCTACTGAACACAAAGCCCTGACCTCAACCCTACTGAACACAAAGCCCTGACCTCAACCCTACTGAACACAAATCCCTGACCTCAACCCTATAGAACATAGAGCCCTGACCTCAACCCAAATTGACACAGAGCACTGATCCCAACACTACTGAACACAGAGCCCTGACCTCAACCCTACCGAACACAAAGCCCTGACCTCAACACTACTGAACACAGAGTCCCAGACCTTAACCCTACTGAACACAGAGCCCTGACCTCAACCCTACTGAACACAGAGCCCTGACCTCAACCCTACTGAACACAGAGCCCTGACCCCAACCCTACTGAACACAGAGCCCTGACCTCAACCCTACTGAACACAGAGCCCTGACCTCATCCCTACTGAACACAGAGCCCTGACCTCAACCCTACTGAACGCAGAGCCCTGACCTCAACCCTCCTGAACGCAGAGCCCTCACCTCAACACTAATGAACACCTTTCGGATGAACTAAAATGCCAACTTGGAGCCAGGTCTTCTCATCCAACATCAGTACCTGACCTCACAAATGTTCTTTAGGCTGGGAAAAAAAATCTCTCATATACCTTCCGAACTCTTGTGAATAGCCTTCCCAGAAGATTGGAGGCTGTTATATCCATAGAGGTTGAGGAAACTCCATAGTAATGGTCATGATTTTGGAATGGGGTGTCCAACAAGCTCATAATGTCTATATATGGCTCGTTTTTTAAACCATAATTAAAGGGACACTAAAGGTTCCTTTTTTTTTTTTAAAGCGGAGGTTCACCCAAAAAAATAATTTTTAATTAGGATGCATTAAGGTGAAAAAACACGAACCTTTACAGCCCCTTTAAATACAGAAATATCAGGCAGCTGAAGTTTTAAGCATATCTTAAAAAGGTGAGCTGAGCACCACCTAGTGGTAACTAACTTGAATTGCAGAAACAGACAAAACTTCAACTGCTAAACTTCAATTTAATTTCTGAGGTTTGGGGGAAATGGGCCATGGTTTGATCAGCTTCTGCTGTTTATGACCCCTGTACAGCAGTGAAAGCTACTGTTGTCACCAATCTGAGTTTCTACATATTCATATATGTTGTAATATTAATATATATATATGTGTAGGTATGTATGACACAGTATATTGTATTGCATTACCGTATTGACCAGGAATTCAGTTGAACTGTCCAAGCCAGCTGAATTCTAACATATCAAAGGTACAGAAGACCCCTAGATGTGTTAATCTTATGCAAGACTACCTAGGTGTGTGTGTGAGGTATGGCCCGTTAACCTCAAAGGTTATATTGTTTACATACGTTAGGAAGTATTTATTGATGGTAATTAGACTTGAGGGGGTATTCATTCATGGGAAACATTTGGTTGGGGTCATTATCTGTCACTCTGAAAGACAGGATGTAGATCAAAGACGGCCAATCAAATTGCTCAGCTATTCAGTGGATAGGGAATATAACCCTGGAGGTAAGTTTTGTCACTCAGAATATTCTCTGTGTATTCTCTGGGTATGGCACAGGTCTAGAGCTGATCTAGTCAGATGGGACTTTGAATTACTCTGTTGGATTTGTATCATCTGTTGAATTTGGACTTTATTCTGTATTGGAAGTCAAATAAATGCACTCTCTGGAGAGCCTGGTGTGTTGCTGCGGAACAACATAATTTATAGTCATCATACTAACACCTAAATATCAATTATCTAACTGGACTACACTATACATTGATATCACTACAATATGAAGAGTCCACTAGAGCAGTGTTTCCCAACTCCAGTCCTCAAGGCACACCAACAGGTCATGTTTTCAGGCTTTCCATTATTTTGCACAGGTGATTTGATCAGTTTCACTGCCTTAGTAATTACCACAGCCGTTTCATCTGAGGGAAATCCTGAAAACATGACCTGTTGGGGTGCCCCGAGGACTGGAGTTGAAAAACACTACACTAGAGGGCACTCCACATAGTAGATTTGTGGTTTGGTACCTCTAAGGACATACGTAAAAAACCAAACCAGTGACAAAAATAGTCCAACTGACTACGACTGAATGCTCCCCCCTTCATCAGTCATTGAGCTTTTCCATACTACACAAAGCACAGATCATTTTTGGAGCGACTCTTTAAAATGACACAAGCTTATCTTCCTGAATTACCTGCTCTTCCGGAGAGCCGTCTCCACGTTATGCCCCTTGTGTCTGCGGTAGAAGTCGATGAAGGAGAAGGGGAGAGAGATGTTCAAGTGGTTGGACCTCTGCGGGGCGGCAGTCCTCTTCCGGGCCTCAAATGCGATCATCAGATCCACCCAGGCGGCTGGGCGCTTCACCTTGAAGGTCTGGATGAAATCTTCGCTGAATATCTTGCACAGCATCTTCTCAAAGGCGAGGTCAACCCCAACAGATCCGTATGGACCCCCTTCAAGGACAGAACATGGCCAAAGGTCAGGAGGGGTTATATTGAGAATTATATTTAATACAGTGGAACCTCGGATTACGAGGACAATCCATTCCAGGAGAATGCTCGTAATCCAAAGCACTCGTATATCAAAGCCAGTTTCCCTATTGAAGACGAAAATAATTAGTTCCGCATTAGCTACAATGGCATGCAACACCGCATGCGGCTAGAGGCGGGGGCGCCGGAGAGCCTCGGAAACGGCCGAAAAGGCCCGAGGACACCTCGGCTGACCTTGGCAAACCCCGGAAAGACTTTATTCCCGAGATTTGCCAAGGCCAGCTGTGCTGTCCTCTAGCCTTTCTGTGCATTTCCGAACGGCGCCCCCCCACCTCAGGCCAAAAGCGGTACTGCACACTGCTTTGGCCCGAATCCTGCTCGTTTTGCGAGACAACACTCGCAAACCGAGTTACACATTTTTTAAATACAGTGCTCGTATTGCGAAACGTTTGTTAATCGGGTTACTCGCAATCTGAGGTTCCACTGGGTACACTGGGGACACTGGGGACTAAATCCGGCCATGTTTAGCCCATGGCCATATTTACTATATATAAAAGTTCAACTCTATCCAAAACGTTTTGAATATTGAATGGAAGGGTTGGAATCTTTTTCAGGTTTTAGCTTCTGTCTGTGACCCCCCATTTGACAGATTTTGCTTCACTTCTTGTCCATGTGACACCTATACAAGAACTGGAAGGAGCATGGGGACAGGAAGGTAAAAGCAAAAGTTGGAAGCAGAGGCATAACTAGAACATTCAGGGCCCCAGTCCAAGGAACTATGAAGGGCTCCCCTAATTGCCAGGGTACTTTCCATCGGTCCAAGGTCCTTTCCATCTTTCCCAGGATCCTTTCCTCTGGTCCTGGGGCCAGTCCCTCCGAGCCTGGGGGCCCATCCCACCCTTGACACCCGTCACGGGGCCCTTTCACATGTTCTGCAGAAGGCCACCTTCCTGCTGTCTTGGGGCCCCCCCCACAGTGCTGGAACGCCAGTGCCCGGTCACATGGGCAACCTCTGTGACCCTGCTAGCTCCTCCACTGATTTGAAGCTCTTCCATACTCTACTAAAAACATATTTTTTGTTTGTCTGTGTCCCCATTGGAGATATTTTATATTACTTCCTGTCCTGAGAGGAAGTGAGGTGGCAATAAAGACCTGACGAGGGCTCCAACACTTACCTGCTCTATGCAGAACAACGATTTGGCTAAAATTGGGCTTTCAAATAAATTAAATTAAATATCTCTTTCCTCCATTAGGGGTTCTCTCTTAAATCTGAAATGCTATCTGTGTCCCTACAAAGGAAATGTCTCTTTATTTTATATTCTTATAATCCTGATATTGTTTAGTCATGTGACCATTCTATAAATGGGTCAGAGCCATGGATAACCTGCTAGTGACATTGTGCTTCTCAGTGGGGTAAGTTGTAGTTCTGGTGTTCACCAGCGGGTGTCTCCAAGCAGTTTCCAGTAATTAGTCTACACCTGATGCCAGCTGCTGGGAGGGTATTTAGTCCCTTCTCTAATATTACACTTTACATCAGTGTTTTGCTTTGCTTTGCTAGCCAGCTACTGTGTGCTGTTTATCCTGCTCCAGATCTTTCTCTCACCCTGCATCCTGAACTCTGCTGCCATATTTATGCTCCCCTTGTTCCTGATACCAGTCCTGGATCCTCCCTCCTCCGTTCATCTCTGGTATTATCCTGTTTATCCGTGTATCTCATTTTGTATATAGTTAGTTTGTTGGTTAGGATTTCTGTTACATAGTTAGGTTGCGTTTTAGGTATTTTGTTACAGTATATGGTTATGGTTCACTTGTATCCTCACGTATGCTGTGTTTGGATGTCTTTTGTAGTACTTTTAATAAATATACTTTCTTATTCAGTGGAACCTCGGATTACGAGCATTATCCGTTCCAGGAGAATGTTCGTAATCCATAGTACTCTCATATAAAAGTGAGTTTCCCCATTGAAGTCAATAGAAAAGAAAATAATTAGTTCCGCATTGACTTCAATGGCATGCAATACCACATGTGGCCAGAGGTGGTTGGCGCCGGAGAGCCTCGGTAACAGCCGGAAAGGCCCGAGGACAGCTCGGCTGGACCCGGTTAACCTTGGAAAGGCTCGGAAACTACATTCTCCTCTATTCCCTCTGATGCTACAAACCGGTCTCACCTGATGCTTTGTAGAGCTCCTTCAATGTCCCCTCTGGCTGCTCGATCTGATGTACTGTGAGGTCCACCGTACCTCCACCGCAGTCCACAACAATGTAGCGATCTCCTAGACGGGGAACAAAGAGAGAAAAGTCTGGGCTGATGATAAAGAGAACCTACAATTACTCCTCAACTGGTGGTACCATGACCAACTAGAGAGATGGAACCAGCACACCAAGTTCCAGTCCTGCTGGAGTTCCATTGGACCAACTTGACGCTTGTAGGTCACCTTAAGCCTCATACTCGCGATCGGACTTCCATCGGACTTTTCCGTGGATTTTGGTCCCAAGGGCTTTGGCCGTGAACTTGTTCTGCATACACACGGCAGAAGTTTTTCAGCCAACTTTCACCAAATCACGTGGTTTTTCAACTCTTTATCGCCACCCTTTGGGCAACTTCTGCTATTGTTGTCTGAACCTTGGTTCTGAGCATGCGTGTTTGGACTTTGGACTTTAGTCCGATGCACTTGTGTACACACGATCGGATGATCCTCCATCGGACATTTGTTGCCGAAAAGTTTGAGAGCATTCACAGCAAGCATTTGTTTCGGCAACAAATGTCCGATGGAGGCTAATCCGATCGTGTGTACACAAGTCCATCGGACTAAAACAATAGCAGAAGTTGTCCTAAAGCAGGGTTTGACAAATTTGCTTGGAATCTAGGAGCCAGCTAAAAAAGTTAGGCGCCAGAAAACGCGCCCCGTCCCGCCAAGCTCGTGCGCAGAAGCCAACGCATACGTGAGTAGCGCCCGCATATGTAAACGGTATTCAAACCACACATGTGAGGTATCACTGCGATTGGTAGAGCGAGAGCAATAATTCTAGCCCTAGACCTCCTCTGCAACTCAAAACATGTAACCAGTAGAATTTTTTAAACGTCGCCTATGGAGATTTTAAAGGGTAAAAGTTTTTCGCCATTCCACGAGCGGACGCAATTTTGAAGCGTGACATGTTGGGTATCAATTTACTAGGCGTAACATTATCTTTCATAATATAAAAAAAACATTAGGCTAACTTTACTGTTGTCTTATTTTTTAATTTAAAAAAAAGTGTATTTTTTCCCCCAAAAAGTGCGCTTGTAAGACCGCTGCGTAAATACGGTGTGACAGAAAGTATTGCAATGACCGTCATTTTATTCTCTAGGGTGTTAGAATTAAAAAAAAAAAAATTATATATATATATATATATATATATATATATATATATATATATATATATAGCCAGATTCACGTAAATCGGCGCATGTTTAAGCGAGCGCAGCTCATTCGCGCTACGCCAATGTAAAATAGAGAGGCAAGGCCAGTATTCACAAAGCACTTGCTCCCTAAGTTACATCGGTGTAGCGAAAATGGCCCGGCGTAACCCCGCCTAATTCAAATTAGGCAGGTAGTGGGCGTGCTACATGTAAAGTAACCGTGACCCCATGTAAATGAAGGCCCTTGGTACGGCGCATACGCGCGCATGCTCAGAATCAAATCGCAAATACTCAATTCTTTTCGCCGTGAACGTAACCTACGCCCAGCCCCATTCACGTACGCTTACGCAAACGACGTAAAATACGACGGCTGTTCCGTCGTCCATGCCTTGCATGGGCTGCGCCACCTATAGAGGTGTTTTATCTTTACGTAAACGGCGTAGCTTACTGCGACGGGCGTACGTACGTTTCGTGAATCGGCGTATCTTGCTCATTTACATATTCGACTCGTTAATCCACGTACACGCCCCTAGCGGCCAGTGTAAATATGCAGCCAAGATACGACGGCGTAGGAGACTTACGTCGGTCGTATCTTGGCAACAGTGAGGCGTATCTCAGTTTAAGAATGCGCGCAAAGATACAACGGCGCTCATTCGGACTTACGACGGCGTATCTATTGATACGCCGTCGTAAGTCTCTCTGAATCTGGCTAATAATGTTTGGGGGGTTCCAATTAGAGGGAAGGAGATGGCAGTGAAAACAGTGAAAAACACATTAGAACTGCTGTTTTACTTGTAATGCCAATGGCCACCACAAGATGGTGCCAGATCAGAAAAGAAAGCTTAGGCCTGCAGAAGGCCGCAAAGCCGCGGCCTCAATTACCGGCGGGCGACGGCCGGTAATTAAGGGCGCAGCTTTGCGGCCTTCTGCAGGCCTAAGCTTTCCCGGGCGCCAGAAACGTTAGAAACTGATGGAAGGGGGTAACAAAGGGCCCCACGAGGTGCTAGCAAAATATACCCGTTCCTTATTAAAGTTCATGAAGCCACGGAAGAACACCTTAAATCGTTTTTTTTCCTTTATTCCAAGTTGGTTCTCTTCCCACATCCCATAATGCAATGCGTGCTTTTATTACCAGGACTTGCATTCTGAGAGGGCGGGAAGGCTGACAATGGTCTTAACAACTCACTACTTTGTATTGGTATTGATAAAAGAGATTTGTAAATGAACCACTAGAGGGAGCAACAACAGCTTCTGAAATATCAGCCACTGAAGGGGTGCATGGTTCTTAATAAGGAACTTCCGTATGTCCACCCCCCCCCCTTCTTTTTTACCCAACTTATCTTTAACCACTTAAGCCCCGGACCAATATGCTGCTAAATGCCCAAAGGCGTTTTTACAATTCGGCACTGCGTCGCTTTAACAGACAATTGCGCGGTCGTGCGACGTGGCTCCCAAACAAAATTGGCGTCCTTTTCTCCCCACAAATAGAGCTTTCTTTTGGTGGTATTTGATCACCTCGGCGGTTTTTATTTTTTTGCGCTATAAACAAAAATAGTGCGACAATTTTGAAAAAAATTCAATATTTTTTACTTTTTGCTATAATAAATATCCCCCAAAAATATATATAAAATTTTTTTTTTTCCTCAGTTTAGGCCGATACGTATTCTTCTACCTATTTTTGGTAAAAAAAATCGCAATAAGCGTTTATCGGTTGGTTTGCGCAAAATTTATAGCATTTACAAAATAGGGGATAGTTTTATTTATTTATTTTTTTACTACTGGTCAGCGATTTTTTTTGTGACTGCGACATTATGGCGGACACTTCGGACAATTTTGACACATTTTTGGGACCATTGTCATTTTCACAGCAAAAAATGCATTTAAAATGCATTCTTTATTGTGAAAATGACAGTTGCAGTTTGGGAGTTAACCACAGGGGGCGCTGCAGGAGTTAGGGTTCACCTAGTGTGTGTTTACAACTGTAGGGGGGTGTGGCTGTAGGTGTGACGTCATCGATCGAGTCTCCCTAATAAAAGGGATCACTCGATCGATGCAGCCGCCACAGTGAAGCACGGGGAAGCTGTGTTTACATACGGCTCTCCCCGTTCTTCAGCTCTGGGGAGCGATTGCGACGGAGCGGCTAGAAACGAATAGCCGCGCCCCCGTCCCGGATCGCTCCCCGCGGGTTTCCGACCGCCGCATGTAGCGCGGGGGGGGGGGTTGGGGTCCCGATCGGACCCCCGACCCACGTCTAGGCAGGGACGTACAGGTACGCCAATGTGCCTGTCCGTGCCATTCTGTCGAAGTACATATACATGCGGCGGTCCGGAAGTGGTTAATACCATGTTGTCCTTAACCACTTCCGCACCGCTGCACGCCAATATACGGCGGCACTTCGAAGAGGGATATCTCTGTTATGGCAGCAGCTAGCTACCATAACCCAGGTTTCCTCCTCTTCAGGCGGTGGTCTGGTTTACGATAATGGTGGTCTCTGCGGCGAATTTCCCGCAAGTTCACCGTTATCGGCGGAGGTAGAGGCCCCCCCCCCCTCCCGTGTCCTCCGCCGCTTACTGGAGCCGTCGGTAGCGGTAGATTTTTTTTTATTGCATTGTAGTGTAAATATGAGATTTTAGGTATTTTTGACCCCCAGATCTCATATTTAGGAGGACCTGTCATGCTGTTTTTTATTACAAGGATTTAGGATTTTAGTTGAGATGAACGGTCTGGTAACAGGTTCTCTTTAAACGTTGTGCAATGTGTTTTAGGTCCTCCATGGTCTCTAGTGTGCCGGTCAGGAGGAGACCTGGACGGCGCGATCCCCTCCCCTGCACAGGAAATACAACATTTTAATTTTAGCTCCGAACCCTCAGCTCCGTATCCTGCTCCACCCGCTCATCTACCAACAGCGACGTCACCACGTCCCACCCGGGGGTCATAAAACACTCGGCCAACTTCTCCTCGTCCAACCTCATCTGACCTGCCAAGGGGATCCTCCACTGCCAATGTCAGAGACGGGGATTTTACTGACATCTAATTGGTCTATAACCCGGGGGGCTCCAGACTTTTCATCCTTTATTACAAATATTCACCGGCCAAAAAAAAATCAGTTATTAGAAATTCAGTGAATATAAAGTGAGATATAAGAACTTCACCAACAATCCAGAGAGATTCCACATAAACCTGAGGCCATCAGAGCCCCCCCCCTTACTTCAGGGAACCAATCAGAGCCCCCCCTTACATCAAAGCCCCCCTTACATTAGAGGCCCGATAAGAGTCCCCCCCTTACTTCAGAACCCCTCTTACATCAGGGTACCAATCAGAACCCCCCCTTACATCAGAACACCCCTCATATGAGACCCCCTGATATCAGAGTTGCCCCTTACATCGGAACCCCCCCCCTTACATGAGAAACTCCCCTTATATTAGAGTTCCCCTTTAGAGTCCTTCTAACATTAGGGGCACCTCCCCCTCACATCAGAGTTTTCTCTTACATCAGAGTCCCCCTTACATCAAAGTCCCCCTTACATCAGGGTACCAATCAGAACCTCCCCCTTACATCAGAGGCCCCTTATATCGGAACCCCCCTCATATGAGACCCCCTGATATCAGAGTTGCCCCTTACATCGGAACCCCCCCCTTACATGAGAAACTCCCCTTATATTAGAGTTCCCCTTTAGAGTCCTTCTAACATTAGGGACACCCCCCCCCCTCACATCAGAGTTTTCTCTTACATCAGAGTCCCTCTAACATCAGAGCCGCCCCCCCCCCCCCCCCATCAGAGTTTTCTCTTACATCAGAGCCACTCTTACATCAGAGCCGCCCCCCCCCCATCAGAGTTTTCTCTTACATCAGAGCCGCCCCCCCCCCATCAGAGTTTTCTCTTACATCAGAGCCCCCCCCCCCATACATCAGAATTCCCCCCTACACCAGAGTTTTCTCTTACATCAGAGTCTCTCTAACATCAGAGCCCCCCTCATACATCAGAACCCCCCTCACATCAGAGTTTCCTCTTACATCAGAGCTCCCCCTTCCCATCCATACATCAGAAACCGCCAACCTACATCAGAGTTTTCTCTTACATCAGAATCCCCCCCCCCCCCCCCCACCCACATCAGAGTTTTCTCCTACATCAGAGTCCCTCTAACATCAGAGGCCCCCCTAATACATCAGAACCCCCCCACACATCAGAGTCCCTCTAATGCCTTGTACACACAATCGGAATTTCCGATGAAAAAAGTCTGTGTGGGCCCCATCAGACTTTTTTCCCGTCAGAGTTTAGAAATGGAACATGTTTTATTTTGTTCCAATGGAATAAAATCCTATCGGACATTCCGATCGTCTGCATGGAACTCCGACGGAGAAAAAAACACGCATGCTCAGAATCAAGTCGACGCATGCTCGGAAACATTGAACTTAATTTTTCTCGGCTCGTCTTAGTGTTGTACGTCACCGCGTTTTGGACGGTCAGAATTTGGTGTGACAGTGTGTATGCAAGACAGCTTGAGCGGAATTCCGACGGAAAATTCCCATCGGAAATTCCAATCGTGTGTACGGGCCTTACATCAGAGCCCTCCCCCTTACATCAGAGCCCTCCCCCTTACATCAGAGCCCTCCCCCTTACATCAGAGCCCTCCCCCTTACATCAGAGCCCCCCCTTACATCAGAGCCCTCCCCCTTACATCAGAGCCCTCCCCCTTACATCAGAGCCCTCCCCCTTACATCAGAGCCCTCCCCCTTACATCAGAGCCCTTCCCCTTACATCAGAGCCCCCCCCTTACATCAGAGCCCTCCCCCTTACATCAGAGCCCCCCCCTTACATCAGAGCCCTCCCCCTTACATCAGAGCCCCCCCCCCTTACATCAGAGCCACCCCCCCTTACATCAGAGCCACCCCCCCTTACATCTGAATTTTCTCTTACATCAGAATCCTCCCTTACATCAAACCCACTTCTTACATCAGAATCTTCCCCTTGCATCAGAGTGCCCCCCCTTACATCAGAGTGCCCCCCCTTACATCAGAGTGCCCCCCTTACATCAGAGTGCCCCCCCTTACATCAGAGTGTCCCCCCTTACATCAGAGTGCCCCCCCTTACATCAGAATCCTCCCTTACATCAGAATCCTCCCTTACATCAGAATCCTCCCTTACATCAAACCCACTTCTTACATCAGAGTGCCCCCCTTACACCAGAGTGCCCCCCTTACATCAAACCCACTTCTTACATCAGAGTGCCCCCCTTACACCAGAGTGCCCCCCTTACATCAAACCCACTTCTTACATCAGAGTGCCCCCCCTTACATCAGAGTGCCCCCCTTACATCAGAGTGCCCCTTCTTACATCAGAATCCTCCCTTACATCAAACCCACTTCTTACATCAGAGTGCCCCCCCTTACATCAGAGTGCCCCCCTTACATCAGAGTGCCCCCCTTTACATCAGAATCCTCCATTACATCAAACCCACTTCTTACATCAGAGTGCCCCCCCTTACATCAGAGTGCCCCCCCTTACATCAGAATCCTCCCTTACATCAAACCCACTTCTTACATCAGAATCTTCCCCTTACATCAGAGTGCCCCCCCCCCCCCCACTTACACCAGAGTGCCCTTTTTCATGGGAGTTCCCCCTTACATCAGCATCTTCCCCCGCATCAGGGCCCCCCCTTACATTAGAAAAATTTTGAGCACCAGCCGCCACTGGGTCTAATACTGCTTTGACCTGTTCTCTCCTTTCATTAAAATTGTATTTTCCTGGCACCAACATGGCAGCATACATGGATTGGTTAAGACTGTTGGCGCTATATAAAACCTGTATAATAATAATAATAATAATAATAATAATAATAATAATAATTGGTGCCAGGAAAGGCAAATTACGGTAAGTATTTGATACAATTTTCATTTTTTTCCCCCCATCATTAACTATCTGCTGCCATCTAGAGGGCAACTGTGATAGCATTCACTATCAATGCTGGCCACTAGATGGCAGCAGATCATTCGCTCTCTCCAAGTATTTTCAAAAGTAAATCCCGAAAGCTTCAAAAAAGTGAAAAAAAAATAAAAATAATAAAAAATGAGCCCTTACCTGTCTGCATCTCGGACCACAGCTCCCCCATGCCTGTCTCCACCAGGAATGTCCGACTGTGGCGGGATCTCCGCAGCTGCTCTCTCGCTGGGGAGAAGAAGATTTTTTTTATTTTTATGTATTTTCTTGGATGTAGCAATAACACTTTTTTTTTATTATTAACAATCAGCTCCAGACATATCCTGTATTTACATTTTGGAACGTTGTGTGGATTAGAACCTCTGTCGTGTTTTTTTTATTTGTATTTATTACGGTCTGAGTCACTATTGGGAAGATAATTCCCATACAGGGGCACTACCACTAGGGGGCCCCCATCAGCCTCAGTAAAACCAGGGACCCCATAATCTCCTATTGCCCCCATGAGTTGTCAGTCCACCCCCCTGTTCCCATATAACCTCCACCTTTTTCTTTGGGAAACAGATGTGGGACCCTTGTCCCCCCCCCCCCCCAACTCCTCTTTTAACCACTTTAGCCCCGGACCATTATGCAGCTAAAGGACCAGGCCCCTTTCTTCATCGCTTTAACTGACAATTGCGCGGTCGTGCGACGTGGCTCCCGAACAAAATTGGCGTCCTTTCCCCCCCCCACAAATAGAGCTTTCTTTTGGTGGTATTTGATCACCTCTGCGGTTTTGAATTTTTTGCGCTAAAAACAAAAAAAGAGTGACAATTTTGAAAAAAAAAACAATGGCCCGGATTCAGAGAGAATTTACGCCGGCGTATCCATAGATACGCCGCGTAAATTCAAATCTGCGCCGGCGTATCTTCTTTCTGTATTCAGAAAGCAAGATACGCCGACATTAGCCTAAGATACGACTGGCGTAAGTCTCTTACGCCGTCGTATCTTAGGGTGCATTCTCACGCTGGCCGCTAGGTGGCGCTTCCGTCGTTTTCGGCGTAGAGTATGCAAATTACCTAGTTACGCCGATTCACAAACGTACGTGCGCCCGGCGGTAGATTTTTACATCGTTTGCGTAATGCTTTTTCGGCGTAACGTTGCTCCTGCTATTAGGAGGCGCAGTCAATGTTAAGTATGGACGTCGTTCCCACTTCGAAATTTGAATTTTTTTACGTTGTTTGCGTAAGTCGTTCGCGAATAGGGCTGGACGTAATTTACGTTCACGTCAAAACCAATACGCCGTTGCGGCGTACTTGAGAGCAATGCACATTGTGATATGTACACGGACGGCGCATGCGCCATTCGTAAAACACGTCAATCACGTCAGGTCATCAAACATTAGCATAAAACACGCCCCCCCCTTCCACATTTGAATTACGCGGGCCCCATTTACGCTACGCCGCCGCAACTGATGGAGCAAGTGCTTTGTGAATACTGCACTTGCTCATGTAAGTTGCGTCGGCGTAGCGTAAATACAATACGCTGCGCCGCCGTAACTAGGCGCGCAGGTACCTGAATCTGCCCCAATATTTTTTACTTTTTGCTGTAATAAATATCCCCCAAATATATATATATATATATATATATATATATATAAAAAAAAAAATCCTCAGTTTAGGCCGATATGTATTCTTCTACCTATTTCTGGTAAAAAAAAAAATCGCAATAAGCGTTTATTGATCGGTTTGCGCAAAAGTTATAGCGTCTACAAAATAGGGGATAGTTTTATGGCATTTTTATTAATATATATATTTTTTTTAACTACTAATGGCGGCGATCAGCGATTTTTATCGCGACTGCGACATTATGGCGGACGCTTTGGAAACCTTTGGCGCTATTTTGGGGCCATTGTCATTTATACAGCGAACAGTGCTATAAAAATGCACTGATTACTGTGAAAATGACACTGGCATTGAAGGGGTTAACCTGTAGGGGGAGCTGTAGGGGTTAAGTGTGTCCTAAGGGAGTGATTCTAACTGTGGGGGGGGGCGTGGCTGTGCGTGTGACATCACTGATCGTCGTTCCCTATGACAGGGAACAGACGATCAGTGGTAGTCACACTAGGAAGAACGGGGAAGGTTTGTTTACACTCACCTCTCTCCGTTCTTCCTCTCTGTGACCCGATCGCGGGACACCGGCGGCGATTGTGTCCGCTGTTCCCGCGGGGACGGTCACGGAGAAGAGGACCGGGTCGCGAGCGCACCGCCACGGCTGGGATCCTAAAGGGGACGTACCTGTACGCCCTTGTGCCCAGCCGTGCCATTTTGCCGACGTATATCGTCGTGCGGCGGTCCTCAAGCGGTTAAAGTGACGCTAAACCCAGGAGCTTTCACTATAGTTTGTTACGTTCCGTTCGTTTGGATGCGACATTCGTAACTTCGGATAAATTCGTATTGGTTACGTTCACTAACCGCCAAATTCGAAAGGAAATTCCAATACCTATACTTTAATAGTTTAGTAATAGTTAAGTTATTATTAGTTAGTTATTTTAGATTTTTCAAATTTTCTGGTTTTTGAATTTTTCGGATTTTAGTTCCTTTGAACTTCTCAGATTTTTCGAATTTTAGAATTTCGGAATTTTTAGAATTTACGAATTTTTGGATTTCAGAATTTCCGTATATTCTGAAAAATTCGTTAAACAGGTTTTCGCTAAATTTGGATATTTCCGAATTAACTAATTTGTCGAAATTGGTTAACCGGTTCCCGACCACCGCATGTAGATATACGTCGGCAGAATGGCACGTACAGGCACATTGGCGTACCTGTACGTCCCCGCCTTTTCGTGGGTCAGGGGTCCGATCGGGACCCCCCATACATGCGGCGGTCGGAGACCCGCGGGGAGCGATCCGGGACGACGGCGCGGCTATTCGTTTATAGCCACTCTCCGTCGCGATCGCTCCCCGGAGCTGAAGAACGGGGAGAGTCGTGTGTAAACACGGCTTCCCCGTGCTTCACTGTGGCGCTGCATCGATCGAGTGATCCCTTATATAAGGGAGACTCGATCGATGACGTCATTCCTACAGCCACACCCCCCTACAGTTGTAAACACTGTTAAATGCCGGAGGCACGGGGAAGAGGGATGACAGAGATAGAACAGAGGACATAATGGACATATGCCTCTAACAGGTGTCATGCGATGTGTTGTCAAAAACCTCTTCCTCTCCAGGCGTTGCTTCCAAAATATTCAGACATAAATTCCTTCATTATATGATGTTTTATTCTTCCAACGATATGACAGCAAACAGATTAATGCTTACGTTGTTACAGCTTAGTCAAACATCATGGCAGGTAGGCATCACAAAGTTACAGAAGGAGGAAATAGATGTTACATCTTCTCTGCTGGAAAGAGCCCCTTATGATCTTTCTCCTGGGTGAGGGTCCCTTCCCTCCTAGCAGGTTGGGTTCCAACTTCCATCTCATCAGCAGAGTCCGATGACCCTGAGACCCCCGTGGGTCAGATGACCCTGAGGTTTTCCTCACTTGCTAAGCTTACCACGTGTACATTTATACAGGTTTAACAGCTAACTAAGCACAATTGGCTCGTTTCCAAAGAAGGTTGCGATGATCGTTCACACCCACTTAGGTATTTTTAAGTATCATCTCCACCCATCTTCTTGACGTATGTTTTTAAGAATAGATATGGCCTAACCTACATTGACCTTCGTTTGTCTTTAACAAACCTTCAAATGCTACCATGTTTAAGCATTGATTCAGAGACCTTTAGAACATAATATCAATACATTTAAAATCTAACAATTCCCCCTTAATGCACTGTAATTAACAAATAAAATAAGTGCATTCATCTTAAATAATAAAGGTTTCTGATTCACTTCTTTTCCAATATAAACAATACAATTTAACATTTCAGATATTGTACATAAACTTTTTCCAAAATTCGGAGATATTCTTGCGAAATATTTAACTATTTGATTCCATTAAGAAATTATAAATTATTATTATTATTATTAATTAATTTTTAATTTATTCTCCATCTAAATGATGTAATATTAAAATGTTTCTTCCTTTACCTTCATAAATTTTACTTCTTATAACTTCAACCATATCATATAACTATTTTATCATAAAGAAGAAATAAATATATTTGATGTATCAAATTATATTACTCTATAATATTAATTAATAACTACAATTTTTTTTCATTTCTCTTGAAATTTCAATAACCACATTTTTTCAGTATAAGTTTTTTATACATTATCCTAGACACTGAACAATTATAAACATAATACGTAATCTATATGTTTGTGGATATATAAAAACATAACTTTCCCATTATTTGATTGTCATATTTTTATATATTCTATCTTTCTTTCTATTTATTTTTCTATCTTTTTAATCTATTTATATTTTATTTATTTGTCCATCTAATTTATTTATTTATCCATGACCAGCAAGCAACTCTTTCTTTTATTTATTTTTCAATGTTCCATATTATTTAATTCAACAATAATTCTGTTTAGATACTTTAAAATCTTTTTCTTCCACACAAATTTGTATGTTTTTTAACTATATTAATACTTCAAATGTATACTTTGTTATACATACTTGTAATAACAAACTATCCATCCAATATTCCCAAGTTATGTGTTCTATAAAAATGAATAAAAAAATAATTATTCTATGTGAAATAATAATTTTATGTGTATCAATATGTATTTTTATAAAAGATTTAGAAACCAAAATATAACAACTATTTTTTCATATTTCAAAAATTCAAAAATTTCCTATATTAGAATTATTACATTCCAACTCCCCCTTACATAATGATCAATCGATCAATATGTCACTTTTGATGTAAGTCCATATGAATAAATCATTGAAGTTCATCCAAAAATGTTGATCCTTGATAACATAATCAAAAAATAATTTTGAAAAAACTAGAAGAAATAACCAAAATAGAATTTTAGTTGTGCTTGTTTCATGGTCATGGAAGTATCCAAAAAATAAAATAACCTTCCCAATTGAAATCTGAGATTTCAGTTGGCATTCCTATTGACATCCGTGGTACCTTTAAATCTATAATTCCTAACCATAACTTTTGCTACTGGAATAAATTATGAAACATACTCATAAAAAGTAGAAATCTTATTCAAAACATAATCTCTATTTAAATTTAGCAAAGGCCTAGCCATATTTTGTGAACAAACTTCTGAAATTCCTATACTTGTACTTTGTCCTATTCAACAGATTGCAAATAACTACATATGCTAATTTTAAAAAAACATAGAAGAACAGACATTCTTCATCCTGTCATTAACTCAAAAAAATGTAACCAACCCTTACTTTAGAAAAGGTTTTAAACCAAAAATATAACAGGTAAATAAGTCACCTAGTATTTACCTTTTCTTGAATCATCTTACCCTATTTAGACTTTAAAATACTATTGTAGCGTTCTATAATATCAGGGTACTAAAGATGATAAGAAACAATAACTTTATCAAATACTAAAATTGCATACACGTCCTTCATCACCTGTCCTATAAAAATGAAAAAATCATTATCTGATTCCATGGTTTGAAAACAACCCCAATGGAATGTGACAAAGTTCATAACTTAGCTTTCATTAAAAATATATTATTTTTTTCCTAGAATTACCTCAATTAATTTTATCAAAAATTAACTAAAAATATACTTGTATACTCCTTCAGCAGGTGAAAAAAATCTAATATACTCAATCTACATATATTGCAAATCTCTCAATACTTTATAGTATCAGATCACTCTTTGCCTTTTGGATTGCTCTATAAACATAATAAAACAATATTCAAGAAGTTTGATGACAAAAATGCTCTAATAATGAGTAGTTCAAAATTTCTTTCATTAGCTCAAAAAAAATCAATTAATCAATTTGTCAGTCAATCTGTCAGGTATCTGGATATGCAAAAATGAATATTTTCATTTAAAAATAACTCTATCCATTATTGTTGGAATAAATTATTTTTACAATGAATTTTATCTTCATTATCAGTCTGTACTGAGACAAAATTTTCATCGTCCCCCTTTTTATTCTGTGACTAATTATATTTTGTAAAAGTAATATTTTTATCATATTATTGTACTTTTCTTTACTATACTTTACTTATAATAGCTTTAATTTTGCAAAAGAACATTTAGGTTGGGTATCCTAAATATCTTTTTTTTCAGAAAGAAACTTAAATCATGTTTAAGTATTTTTCCTTTTTAACCAACTTATACAGTATGGTTATTTGTAACCACATGCCCTGTCACTCTGACTGCTAAACAAACAAGTCTTAAGATCACTTTTTCAGTGTAGACAGACATTCAGAAAGTTTCATCTGTGCCTCCTGGATCCATTTAATAAAAGCACAAAAACCCTCTCAATAAATATCCACTGAAAAATTGATAAAGTAACCTTTGCATGATTTACTTGCATAATTGTGGCTTATTACACTGCATAATTTTAGCTTCAACTGACCTTACTTTTTAACATCCAGTTGTCACTCAGACAAAAGCTTAATCAAAGTCTTGTGTTGACACCTCATGTTTAAAAATAACACCTTTAACAAATGGTGTAAAATCCACGTGTTTTTTTAAAACAATTACTTTAGTTAGTACTTAGTAATACCTTATTAAATATTTTTTCCATCCATGAAACTTTATTTCAGATTTCTGAAAAAAGTTTAAACACTAACGTGTTCAGATCCATAGGGGAAAAAACCCTTGTCATGACTGACCATCTGCTTAGTAACTCGACCTCCATTTCTCTGTTAATGACACACTTCCAAAGAAAGATCTGTCACTGTCAGTCTTAGCTACCATTCACTATACAATTTTCAACCAATCTCATTTTATCGTTTTTACAATTTTTAACCTTTTTCCAAAATTTTAAAGCATATTTGGTTTGTACATCTGCTAAAAATCATGTACATTACGTTATAATATGACTTTGATTATAATAATGACAAAACATTGTTTAGGAGAAAATCTCATGAAACTTCACAGATTAGTTCCAGCCTAATGAACTGTGAATTGGCCATTTTCCTGAGAAAATTCCTCCAAACAAAATTCTCATTCTCATTAGAAATAGTCAATTATAAAAACTTTTAACAATAGTTTTTTCTTCTATTTTTGCTAATTTTGGATTGAACAAAACTTTCATATTTTAATATTTTTCCTGGGTAAACTTTAGTAATTTAGAACAATTTACTACTTTTAGTTAAATAACCAAACCCAAGTTCAGAAACTTTTGTAAAAATTACTCAATCCTTAACTTATTATTTTCTACAACCAAATCTGCAGGATTTTTTGTTAAATACTAAATACCTTGTTGTATACCATTAACTGAATTTTATACAGTTCTTACATAATCTTAATTAATAGTTTTTCCTTAAACTTCTGCCTCTGTTTGTGCTTTGATGACAGCAATAACACATTTCTGTTGTTTTAGGCTAAAATATTCCCGAACATATATATGCAGCATTAAACTTAATTTCCTTATTAAAGAACTTCTTACACTCTGGTATTAATTAATTAATTACCCCACTACTGTTTACATGCCTGCACATTATATATATATATCAATTCCCGAATATTACTGAGATATACTTCTGAACCTTGAGATTTTTAACCATCCCATGTTAAACCACTTATATAAAAAACATATTTACCCCTTGTTTAGAATGATTTTCCTGTGTACACTTAAAAAAACAAGAGATGCAATGTCCTTTAACTTTGTCTTCTTAACTTTAGTTTCTTTCGTTTGTTTGTTACATTGTCTATCTTTGGTGATTTTTCTTGTTGCATTTTCATGTTGCTGTATCTTCATACGTTGCTTTATCTTGGAAGAGTAATGTCCTTATTTTCTTTGAAGAATTAATTTTCTCTTGATCGTGGCTCGCCTTCTTATTTTTGTTCTTTTTCCGTTCCTTCTGGCTCATGTGTTAGTGTAAATGTTTATTTAAGCTGTAAAGTAGCCTCAAGTAAACAAATGTAAAGATGCGTGCGTAAAAAATAATGTCTTTCTCCTTTTTGTGTATGCGAAAGGAATGTATAATGTATAGTGTATTCTTGGACAGTTCAAACATCAAAATCCATAATAGCTCACTCAAAGTGTACATCTGCCTGTGTGACTACAATGGTGGCCTTAAAAAATAACGTGAAGCTTCTATTTGGCAGCTTTCTTCACGTACGTAAACGTCTACGATTTTTCTCCATAACCTGAAAAGTCCTCAATGGATTTTGCATGATATCTTGAAACCTTCTGTCCAAAATAGCTTTGGCTCAGTAGCCCTGTGTAAGCCTTGTACGTTTTTTTTCTTCTGCTCGTAATCTACAAGCATTCTGACAGATGAGAAAACAAATAAAAACTCACCCTGTGTTTTAGAGCCTTCTCATCTTCTGTTGGAAAACAAACGCCTGTTTTGCTAGGTTCTGTGGTCGTATTTTTCTTCAAGGCTTGAAAGAACATTTTTGACTTCATTTCTTCATTTCCCCCTTGTCAAGGCTTTAGGAAAAAAAATGACCAGTCTGGCTGGCAATCGCCAAATGTTAAGTGCCGGGGGGCACGGGGAAGAGGGATGACAGAGATAGAACAGAGGACATAATGGACATATGCCTCTAACAGGTGTCATGCGATGTGTTGTCAAAAACCTCTTCCTCTCCAGGCGTTGCTTCCAAAATATTCAGACATAAATTCCTTCATTATATGATGTTTTATTCTTCCAACGATATGACAGCAAACAGATTAATGCTTACGTTGTTACAGCTTAGTCAAACATCATGGCAGGTAGGCATCACAAAGTTACAGAAGGAGGAAATAGATGTTACATCTTCTCTGCTGGAAAGAGCCCCTTATGATCTTTCTCCTGGGTGAGGGTCCCTTCCCTCCTAGCAGGTTGGGTTCCAACTTCCATCTCATCAGCAGAGTCCGATGACCCTGAGACCCCCGTGGGTCAGATGACCCTGAGGTTTTCCTCACTTGCTAAGCTTACCACGTGTACATTTATACAGGTTTAACAGCTAACTAAGCACAATTGGCTCGTTTCCAAAGAAGGTTGCGATGATCGTTCACACCCACTTAGGTATTTTTAAGTATCATCTCCACCCATCTTCTTGACGTATGTTTTTAAGAATAGATATGGCCTAACCTACATTGACCTTCGTTTGTCTTTAACAAACCTTCAAATGCTACCATGTTTAAGCATTGATTCAGAGACCTTTAGAACATAATATCAATACATTTAAAATCTAACAAACACACACTAAGTGAACTCTAACTCTTACAGCGCCCCCTGTGGTTAACTCCCAAACTGCAACTGTCATTTCCACAATAAACAATGCAATTTAAATGCATTTTTCGCTGTGAAAATGACAATGGTCCCAAAAATGTGTCAAAATTGTCCGAAGTGTCCGCCATAATGTCGCAGTCACGAAAAAAATCGCTGATCGCCGCCATTACTAGTAAAAAAAATTAAAATAATAAAAATGCAATAAAACTATCCCCTATTTTGTAAACGCTATAAATTTTGCGCAAACCAACCGATAAACGCTTATTGCGATTTTTTTTAACAAAAATAGGTAGAAGAATACGTATCGGCCTAAACTGAGGAAAAAAAAATATTTTTATATATGTTTTTGGGGGATATTTATTATAGAAAAAAGTAAATAAATATTGCTTTTTTTCCAAAATTGTCGCTCTATTTTTGTTTATAGCGCAAAAAATAAAAACCGCAGAGGTGATCAAATACCACCAAAAGAAAGCTCTATGTGTGGGAAAAAAGGACGCCAATTTTGTTTGGAAGCCACGTCGCACGACCGCGCAATCGTCTGTTAAAGTGACGCAGTGCCGAATCGCAAAAAGGGGCCGGGTCCTTTAGCTGCATTTTGGTCCGGGGCTTAAGTGGTTAAAGAGCGAATTTGGAACGAAACATATTGCACATGTCTGGTGACAATACTGTTCAGACAGACTGGGTATAAGGAGGCATGTCAATGCATAGCTCCCTTGCCTCCTCCTCCAATGCTCGCCTCCAGGACTTTTGCTGAGCCTCTCCCTTCCTCTGGAACTCTCAACCCCAACCTTTCCAACTATCTCCTTCTCTGTCCACTTTTAGATCTCAGAAATGCTCATCTGCCTAGCTGGCCCTTAATTAACAACTGCACGTTTATTTTTTCCATCAGCCCATCCCCTCTTGACCCTCCCTCTTAGATTGTAAGCTCTAAGGATCAGGACCCTCTGATCCCTCCTGTATTGTATCTGTACTGTCTGCCCTCGTGTTGTAAAGCGCGGTGCAAACTGTCAGCACTATATAAATCCTGCATAATAATAATAATAAAATGCCATTTGAGACTCCAATTAGTGCAAGACTGGGCGGTCCTGACCCGGCAGGGTGGCCCCGGCACCTCCGGTGAACTCACCTATTCTGAAGCTGGAGTCGATGCTGCGGGTGCGGTCGGTGGGGAAGCCGCCGTTGAACAGGGACTTGCTGCTGAGGTCGATCAGCTGGTGTAGGCGGAGCTTCCTGCAGTAGATGGAGGCGGCCTCCGGCTCCAGAGCGATCAGGAGCTGCTCCGGGTTTTCTGGAGACACCAGGCCGGCCTAGAAACGACGGAGGGCCGAGTCAGTGAGTGCAACACAGAGAACAAAGTTACAATGTACAGTCTGAGAGTCGGATCGCAGGGGGAGGGGGGGATGTTGGAGACATGCCTGGATCATCATCCCAAAGATCATGCATCCCTACAGTGCAGACCCCCCTCCCTACAGTGCAGACCCCCTCCCTACAGTGCAGACCCCCCCTACATTACAGACCCCCTCTACAATACAGACCCCCTACAGTACAGTTCCCCCTCCCTACAGTACAGACCCCCCTCCCTACAGTACAGACCCCCCTCCCTACAGTACAGACCCCCTCCCTACAATACAGACCCCCCTACATTACAGACCCCCTCTACAATTACAGACCCCCCCCTACATTACAGACCCCCTCTACAATTACAGACCCCCCCTACATTACAGACCCCCTCACTACAGTACAGACCCCCTCCCTACAATACAGACCCCCTCCCTACAATACAGACCCCCCCCTACATTACAGACCCCCTCTACAATACAGCCCATACAGACCCCCCCTACATTACAGACCCCCTCTACAATACAGCCCATACAGACCCCCCCTACATTAGAGACGTGACCTGTGGCCCGTGGGCCGTCACGGGCCGCCGTGGGCCACCGGGCATATGCCCGGTATGCCCTGTGGCCAGTCCGGGCCTGTCCCCCTTCATGACCGGGCCATTTTTTGTGATTCAGCACTGCGTCACTTTAACTGACAATTGCGCGGTCGTGCGACGTTGTAACCAAACAAAATTTACGTCATTTTTCCCACAAATAGAGCTTTCTTTTGGTGGTATTTGATCACCTCTGCGGTTTTTATTTTTTTGCGCTATAAACAAAAATAAAGCGACGAGTTATTTCTACTTGTTTGGGGGAGGTGCTTGTACTGTAGGAAGGCAAAGATTTGTGTTCCTGCTTAGCAGAAACACAGGATCACTACCTTCCTAGATACAGTGGCCCAGATTCACGTAGGGCGGCGTAAATGTAAGTGGGCGTAGCGTATCGTATTTATGCTACGCAGCCGCAACTTAGAGAGGCAAGTGCAGTATTCACAAAGCGCTTGCGTCTAAAGTTACGGCGGCGTAGCGTAAATGTGCCGGCGTAAGCGCGCCTGAATCAAATGAGGAAGAGGTGGGCGTGTTTTATGCAAACTAATCATGACCCCGCGTAAATGACGTTTCGAACGAACGGCGCATGCGCGCGCATGCTCAGTATCACGTAGAATTTTCTAATTAAATTACGCCCGCTCAATGCTTAGTCGACGTGAACGTAACTTACGCACAGCCCCATTCACGGACAACTTACGCAAACTACGTAAAATACGACGCTGTTCGTACGTTTCCGACGTCCATACCTAACATGACTTACCCCTGCTTTATGAGGGGTAACTTTACGCCGGCGTATGTCTTACGTAAACGACGTATCTTGATACGCCGGGCGCACGTACGTTCGTGAATCGGCGTATCTAGCTAATTAGCATATTCAACGCAGAAATATACGGAAGCGCCACCTAGCGGCCAGCGTAAATATGCACCCTAAGATACGCCGGCGTAGGAAAGTTACGTCGGTCGGAAGAAGCTTATTTTCAGGCGTATCTAGTTCTGTGGATACAGCGCATAGTTGCGCCGGCGCATATATACACTTACGCCGCACATCTCGAGATACGCCGGCGTAAGTGCTTTGTGGATCTGGCCCAGTATGTGCAATTCGTTTTGTTCCGAATTCGTTTTTTTAACAAATTTTAACAAATTCGTTAATTCGGATGCATCCGAATTAACGAAAACCCGCTTAACAAATTTTTCTGAATATTCGTAAATTCTGAAACCTGAAAATTTGAAAATCTGAAAAAACTAACTATGAAATTACAGGAATTGGAATTTCCTTTCAAATTTGGCTGTTAGTGAATGTAACAAATACGGGCCAGATTCACTGAAAAAGTACGCCGGCGTATCTGCTGATACTCCGGCGTATTTTCAAATTTGCCGCGTCGTATCTTTAGTTTGAATTCTCAAACAAAGATACGACGGCTTCTGGCTTCGATCCGACAGGCGTACGGCTTCGTACGCCTTCGGATCGTAGGTGTAATACTTCGGCGCCCACTGGGTGGAGTTCGCGTTGTTTTCCGCGTCGGGTATGCTAATTTGCTGTTTACGGCGATCCACGAAGTTACGCACGGTCGTCGCATTCTCTTACGTCGTCGCTAGTCGGCTTTTCCCAGCGTAAAGTTACGACTGCTATTTCATGGCTTATATTTAGACATGCATGTTAAAGTATGGCCGTCGTTCCCGCGTCGAATTTTAAATTTTTTATTTTTTTGCGTAAGTCGTCCGTGAATAGGAAAGGACGTAACGCACGTCGCCGTCCAAAAAATTACGTCAGTGTGACGTCATTTCGCGCAAAGCACGGCGGGAAATTTCAAAACGGAGCATGCGCAGTACGTTCGGCGCGGGAACGCGCCTAATTTAAATGATACACGTCCCATTTGAATTAGGCGGGCTTGCGCCGGACGGATTTACGATACGCCGCTGCAAGTTTACAGGCAAGTGCTTTGTGAATCGAGCACTTGCCCGTAAAGCTTGTGGCGGTGTAACGTAAACGCAATACGTTACGCCGCCGCAATTGTACATGAATCTGGCCCTACGAATTTATCCAAAGGTACGAATTATCCGAAATAATGAATGCGTATCTAATGAATGGAACGTAACAGATTAATAATAATAAATAACAATAATAATAATAATAATAATAAAAACGTTATTATTATTTATTATTAATTTGTTTTGTTACTTTCGTTTAGATGCGGCATTCGTTATTTCGGATAATTCGTAACTTCGGATAAATTCGTATTCCTTACATTCACTAACAGCCAAATTTGAAAGGAAATTCCAATTCCTGTAATTTCATAGTTAGTTATTTAAAATGTTTGGATTTTCATTCTTTCGAATTATTCGATTTTTTTCTTATTTTGGAATTCAGGAAAACTTAAAGGGGTTGTAAAGGTACAATTATGTTTCCCTAAATATCTTCCTTTCCCTTAGTGCAGTCCTCCTTCACTTACCTCATCCTTCCATTTTGCTTTTAAATGTCCTTATTTCTTCTGAGAAATCCTCACTTCCTGTTCTTCTGTCTGTAACTCCACACAGTAATGCAAGGCTTTCTCCCTGGTGTGGAGTGTCGTGCTCGCCCCCTCCCTTGGACTACGGGAGAGTCAGGACGTTGCAGATAGAGAAAGGAGTTGTGTGTTAGAGAGCATCCTGACTCTCATGTAGTCCAAGGGAAGGGGCGAGTACGACACTCCACACCAGGGGGAAAGCCTCGCATTACTGTGTGGAGTTACAGACAGAAGAACAGGAAGTGAGGATTTCTCAGAAGAAATAAGGACATTTAAAAGCAAAATGGAAGGATGAGGTAAGTGAAGGAGGACTGCAGTAAGGTAAAGGAAGATATTTAGGGGAAAAAAATGACCTTTACGAAATTTTGAATTTACGAATTGTGATTATAACGAATGACCCGAAAAACGAGAAGAAAAAAAAACAAACGAAAGAAACTAATACGAGAATTTTTTTTGGCAGTGCACATGTCTACACCTTCCCTTGTCACAGAACAGCGGTCTGCCTTGTTTACATAGACAGATCGCCATTTTGTAATGAGAAAACCTGCATCCCTTCAGCCACGGAGGAATTCTACAACATGAAATCTGATGACAAGGAAACTCCTATTGCAGAGGATGCCTGACATTGGGCTTGAAGTTCTGTGCAGATCCAGAATATATATTGTGGGGGTTTTGGGGGGGTCACCCCCTTTAGAATTCAGATTATGACAAGCGCTGAAATATTACCAGGTAGGCGGCCTCCCTCATGAACTGCTTGGCTGGCTGCTTCCAGATGGCGGGGACGGTGATGACCCATCGGACGGCCTCCTTCTCATCCAGGGAGGGGCACTGATCCCGCAGTTCCTGAGACAAAGACACTCGTTAACAATCCGCCAAATGACAATAAGGGACAATTCACATTTCTCTGCTGATACTCCGGCGTATTTTCAAATTTGCCGCGTCGTATTTTTATTTGTAATTCACAAAAGATACTACGGCTTTTGGCTAAGATCCGACAGGCGTACGGCTTCGTACGCCTTCGGATCCTAGGTGTAATTTTCCGGCGGCCGCTGGGTGGAGTTTGCGTAGTTTTCCAGCGTCGGGTATGCAAATTAGCTGATTATGGCGATCCACAAAGATACGCGCGTTCGTCGCAATCTCTTACGTCGTCGCTAGTCGGTTTTTCCCATCGCAAACTTAGGCCTGCTTTTTCATGGATTACATTTAGAACAGCCATGTTAAAGTATGGCCGTCAATCCCGCGTCGAATTTCAATTTTTTTAATTTTTTTTGCGTAAGACGTCCGGGAATACGAAACGGCGTAACGTACGTCGTTGTTCAAAAAATACGTTGGGGCGCCGTAATTTCGCGCAAAGCAATTCGGGAAATTTTCACACGGAGCATGCTCAGAACGTTCGGCGTGGGAACGCGCCTAATTTAAATGGTACACGCCCCATTTGAATTAGGCGGGCTTGCGCCGGATGGCTTTACGTTACACCGCCATAAGTTTACGTGCAAGTGCTTGGTGAATCAGGCACTTGCGCTGAAAACTTGCGGCGGTGTAACGTAAAGACGATTCGTTACACCGCCGCAGATATCTGTGAATCTGGCCCTATGTTCATTTTCCTTAAACACCTTATTTTAGATCCAGTGACCTTATTGGCTCTCTGTGCTTCTTTATGAATTACAGGCAATTTATGGCTGGTGGGAGGAGCCAGCAGGGGGCTGTACATATCTTCCTGAACACATCACAGCACCCGGCCTCAGTACTCCTCTCAAGAGTCCTCAGTCCTGATGCAAGCAGTGTGCTGGCTCTTGGAAGGAGTTATGTAAAAATTCGAAAGAACGAAAATTCAAAAAAACGAACATCTGAAAATTCCAAAATCAGAAAGAATGAATATCCCCCCCAAAAAAACATTGAACGTTCGAAAGAATGAAATCCGAAAATAAGAACGAAAATCTGAAAAAAAAAAAAAAAAAAATCTGAAAATTCAAAAATAAGAATGAATGAATATAAGAAAGAACAGACCGAAATCAGAAAATAAGAACGAAAATCCGAAACTCTAAATAGAACAAAAATAGAAAATTTGAAAATCAAAAAGAACGAATATCCGAAAGAACAGGACGAAAGTCTGAAAAATTCAAATGGAATTCAGAACGTTCGAAAGAATGAAATCTGAAAATAAGAACGAAAATCTGAAAATTCAAGAAAAAAAAAGAAAAATAAGAAAATTCAAAAATAAGAAAGAATGAATATCCGAAAGAACAGACTGAAATCAGAAAATAAGAACGAAAATCCGAAACTCTAAAAAGAACAAAAATAGAAAATTCGAAAAAGAACGAATATCCGAAAGAACAGGGCGAAAGTCTGAAAAATTCGAAAGAACAAATCTCCGAAAAAACAAAAAACAAAATTCAAAAGAACGAAAATTTGAAAAAATAAAAATCTGAAAATAAGAGTGAAAATTCAAAAGAATGAAAATTTTAAAATCTGAGAATCAAAAAGAACGAAGATTAGAAAAAAACCTGAAAATCCGAAAAAGAACGAAAACCCGAAAATAAGAATGGAAATCTGAAAATTAAAAAGAACAAAAAAGAATAAAAATTTTAAAATAAGAACAAAATCTGAATATTAGAAAATCAGAAAGAACAAATATCCAAAAGAACAGAAGGAAAATATGAAAATTCGAAAGAACGAACATCTGAAGATTCAAAAATCAGAAAGAACGAATATTCAAAAAATAAGAACGAAAATCTGAAAATAAAACCTGACAATTCGAAAATCAGAACGAACGAATATCCGAAAGAACAGACCGAAATCTGAAAATAAGAACGAAAATCAGCAAATTCTAAAATCTGAAAGAATGAATATCTGAAAAAAAATGAAAATCAGAAAATTTGAAAGAACGATCTGAAAATTTGAAAATCAGAAAGAACGAATACCTGAAAGAACAGAACGAAAGTCCGAAAATTTGAAAGAACGAAAATTTGAAAATAAGAACAAAGGGCCAGATTCATGTACCTGCGCTGCGGCGTAAGGTAACTCATTTACGTTACACCGCCGCAACTTTTCAGCGCAAGTGCTTGATTCACAAAGCACTTGCCTGTAAACTTGTGGCGGCGTAATGTAAATCTGTCCGGCGCAAGCCCGCCTAATTCAAATGGGGCGTGTGTCATTTAAATTAAGTGCGCTCCCAATGTTCTGCGCATGCTCCGTGTGAAAATTTCCCGCCGTGCTTTGCATTTTTTGAACGGCGACGTGCGTTACGTTCTTTCGTATTCCCTGACGTCTTATGCAAAAAAAAAAAATATTAAAATTAGACGCGGAAACGACGGCCATACTTTAACATGGATGGTCTAATTTTACACCATCTAAATAGGACTCGTAACTTAACGACGGGAAAAGCCGACTAGAGACGACGTAAGAGAATGCGACGAACACGCGTACCTTCGTGGATCGCCGTTAACAGCTAATTTGCATACCCGACACGGAAAACGACGCAAACTCCACCCAGCGGCCGCCGGAGAATCACACCTACGATCCGAAGGCGTACGAAGCCGTACGCCTGTCGGATCTTAGCCAAAAGCCGTCGTATCTTTGTTTGAGGATTCCAAATCAAGATACGACGCGGCAAATTTGAAAATACGCCGGAGTATCAGTAGATACGCCGGCGTATTTCTGCTGTGAATCTGGCCCAAAAATTCTAAAGAATGAAGATTCTAAAATCTGAAAGAAAGAATATTCGAAACAAAATAACGAAAGTCTGAAAATTCTAAATAATGAAAATCCGAAAAAAATAATGAGAATCTGAAAATTTTAAAGAATTAAAATCCTAAATTTAAAAAGAACAACAATCAGAAAATTCGAAAATCAGAAAGAATGAATATCTGAAAAAAAGAACAAAAATCCAAAAATATGAAACTTCAAAAGAATGAACATCTGAAAATGAGAAAATCTGAAAATCAAAAAGAACAAATATCCTAAAGAACAGAACGGAAGTCTGAAAATTCGAAAGAAAAAATATCCGGATAAATGAACGGAAATCCAAAAATTCGAAAGAATGAAAATCTGAAAAAAGAATAAAAATTAAAAAAAAAAAAATTCTATAATCTGAAAATCAGAAAGAACGAATATCTGAAAAAAAAAAAAAAACGAAAATCCCAAAATTCTAAAATCCGAAAGAACAAAAAACATTCGGATAATTTCTATTATTATTATTAAATTGTTACTTTTATTAACTGTTATTATAGTTTTTTTCTATTATTATTATTATTATTATTATTATTATTATTATTATTATTTATTAATAATAATAAAAACTATAATAGTAGTTATAAACTATTAAATTATAGGTATTGGAATTTCCTTTCAAATTCGGCTGTTCGTGAACACAACAAATTCAAATATATCCAAATTTATTAGAAATAACAAATATTAATCATAACAAATGATCTGAAAAAATAATAAAAAAGTAATAAAAATAAAAAAGTGGATTCTGGTGGCACAGACAGTTCTGATTGCAGACCCTTTGTTGGTTGTCTCAGTGGGGTGTTTGGAATCAGTCCTGAGCACAGAGTGATGGTGAGGTTCTGGTGACAGGTCCTCTTTGATCCCCTCCGGTGTGTATATGGGCCCCTCACCTTTATGGCGTGCTCCTTGAAGAATCGCAGGGCGTGTGCGAAGACCTCCAGCGCCTGAACCTTCCTCCCGTTCACAGCTTCCAGCTCCGTCTTCATGGTCAGGTCCTGCGGGAGGAAATCTGCATTACTACAGGAGGAGAGCGGAGGAGGAGCCTTACAGTGCTGGTCAACTTTATTCATATAGGAGGATTCTGGTGTGGCCCCAAATGTCACCCTAAGGGCCACACATAATATTCACTGAATGCAACACTATAGAAAACTTTCAGAGGCTGCAGATATACTACAGGAGATGGTCAGAGACTACAGATATAGTACAGGAGACGGTCAGAGACTGCAGACATGATACAGCAGATGGTCAGAGACTGCAGACATATTACAGGAGACGGTCAGAGACTGCAGACATAGTACAGAAGATGGTCAGAGACTGCAGACATAGTACAGGAGATGATCAGGGACTGCAGACATACTACAGGAGATGGTCAGAGACTGCAGACATACTACAGAAGATGGTCAGAGACTGCAGACACAGTACAGGAGATGGTCAGAGACTGCAGACATACTACAGGAGATGGTCAGAGACTGCAGACATACTACAGGAGATGGTCAGAGACTGCAGACATGATACAGGAGATGTCAGACTGCAGACATATTACAGGAGATGTCAGAGACTGCAGACATATTACAGGAGACGGTCAGAGACTGCAGACATAGTACAGGAGATGATCAGAGACTGCAGACATATTACAGGAGATGGTCAGAGACTGCAGACATACTACAGAAGATGGTCAGAGACTGCAGACATACTACAGAAGATGGTCAGAGACTGCAGACATAGTACAGGAGATGGTCAGAGACTGCAGACATAGTCCAGGAGATGGTCAGAGACTGCAGACATATACAGAAGATGGTCAGAGACTGCAGACATAGTACAGGAGATGGTCAGAGACTGCAGACATAGTACAGGAGATGGTCAGAGACTGCAGACATACTACAGGAGATGGTCAGAGACTGCAGACATGATACAGGAGATGGTCAGAGACTGCAGACCTACTACAGGAGACGGTGAGAGACTGCAGACATACTACAGGAGATGGTCAGAGACTGCAGACATGATACAGGAGATGTCAGAGACTGCAGACATGATACAGGAGATGTCAGAGACTGCAGACATAGTACAGGAGATGGTCAGAGACTGCAGACATAGTACAGGAGACGGTCAGAGACTGCAGACATGATACAGGAGATGATCAGAGACTGCAGACATATTAGAGGAGACGGTCAGAGACTGCAGACATTCTACAGGAGATGGTCAGAGACTGCAGACATATTACATGAGATGGTCAGAGACTGCAGACATACTACAGAAGATGGTCAGAGACTGCAGACATACTACAGAAGATGGTCAGAGACTGCAGACATACTACAGGAGATGGTCAGAGACTGCAGACATACTACAGGAGATGGTCAGAGACTGCAGACATACTACAGGAGATGGTCAGAGACTGGCCCCCTGGCAGCCTTGTAATAGAAGCAACTGGCACATGGAGCCCCCAATCCCTGCAATAAACCATTGTGCCCAGGGCAGCTTCCCCTCCTGCCCCCTGTCCCGGGCCCTGGTTGGCTCTTACACTGGTGCTGTGGATCTTCATCTTGAACTTCTCAAAGTACAGCCAGTCTCGGGCCTCCTCGGGGTCCAGGTCGTGGTAGAAGTCTCTGGCCGTGTAGCCGAAGCTGTGGAAGGTCTTGTCGGGGGTCAGGAGCAGGCTGGTGGGCGTCTTCTGGTTGGCGACCCCGGGGTCACCTCCTTCCCATTTCCTAGAGATGAAGAAGACAAGGCTGGTCAGAGGATGTCATGACTGCGAGACGACCGCGAGCAAACAGGAGAAAGAACGGAGGGTCCTGAGAAGACCAACCCTGAAAAAGGCAGGAATAGATATGGCGCGGTGTGTCTGGGGGAAGGACAGACACTTTTCTAACTGACCAAACACAAGCATATCGACACCCCTTCACACGTAATGATCCCCGGTGCTGCCAACATCAGGGTGTATTTTACAGTACGGGATCCCTTAGGCTCCATTCACACCATGGCGTTCCCCTTTGCGGGCAGAATCGCAGCAATTCCGACCGCGATTCGGAAATGTTGCGAAACATGGGATGCCCTTGCGATCCCCAGTACTTTGAATGCCATCCAAATCGCGGTGCGATTTTGCCGCGATTGTTGTCTGACAAATCACAGTAAAATCATGCAAACAGAATCGTGGGACACGGTAGTATTTCATATTATTATTATTATGCAAAATTATTATTATTAGCTTTATTCACATTATTTGTATTATTATTATTAATAATATTAATATCATCATCATAAAAAATTATGATAATAATTTTATAATTTTATCCAGGGCAAGTGTTCTGGTGGTGACAACAGTGGACAATGTCAGTGTGATGTGTGCTGAAGCCCGTGTGAGAGGGTGACAACGCAGGAGCACAACCGGGAGACTGGAATGGAGTGTTGTCACCTTCATGGCTGAAACACCAGAGATAATTGTTATTATTAATAATAATAATAATAATAATAATAATATAATAACATTATTTATTAGCATCTTTTTTTTTTTATTAGCATTATATATTATTATTATTGTTGATAAAAAAAATGCTAATAATAATGCATAATAATATGATGATAATAATAAATAATGCTAATAAAAAAATGATGCTAATAAATATCGTTACAATATTATTATTATTGTTGATAAAAAAAGCTAATAATAATAATTATAATAACATTATTTATTAGCATCATTTTTTTTATTAGCATTATTTATTATTATCATCATATTATTATGCATTATTATTAGCATTTTTTTTATAAACAATAATAATAATATATAATGCTAATAACAAAAAAAGATGCTAATAAATAATGTTATTATATTATTATTATTATTATTATTATTATTATTAATAACAATTAACATTATTTATTAGCATCTTTTTTTATTTATTAGCATTATATATTATTATTATTGTTTATAAAAAAAATGCTAATAATAATGCATAATAATATGATGATAATAATAAATAATGCTAATAAAAAAAATGATGCTAATAAATAATGTTATTATAATTATTATTATTAGCTTTTTTTATCAATAATAATAATAATAATAATATAGTAACATTATTTATTAGCATCATTTTTTTTATTAGCATTATTTATTATTATCATCATATTATTATGCATTATTATTAGCATTTTTTTTATAAACAATAATAATAATATATAATGCTAATAACAAAAAAAGATGCTAATAAATAATGTTATTATATTATTATTATTATTATTATTATTATTAATAACAATTAACATTATTTATTAGCATCTTTTTTTTTTATTAGCATTATATATTATTATTATTGTTTATAAAAAAAATGCTAATAATAATGCATAATAATATGATGATAATAATAAATAATGCTAATAAAAAAAATGATGCTAATAAATAATGTTATTATAATTATTATTATTAGCTTTTTTTATCAACAATAATAATAATAATAATATAGTAACATTATTTATTAGCATAATTTTTTTATTAGCATTATTTATTATTATTATCATATTATTATGCATTATTATTAGCATTTTTTTTATCAACACTGGCCCGGATTCAAAGAGATCTGCGCTCTATTTGCGGAGGCGCAGGGCAACGATTTTGCCCTGCGCCCCCGCAAATATTTTGCGCTGCCCTCGATTCACGGAGCAGTAGCTCCGTAAATTGCGAGGGCGGGCCGGCAAAATTGCCCGGCGTAAGCGCGCGCAATGTAAATGATCCCGCCGGGGGCGGGAATCATTTAAATTAGGCGCGTACCCGTGCCGATCGTAAAGCGCATGCGCCGTCGGGAAACTTTCCCGACGTGCATTGCGGCAAATGATGTCGCAAGGACGTCATTTGCTTCAAAGTGAACGTGAATGGCGTCCAACGCCATTCACGTATCACTTACGCAAACGGCGTGAAATTAAAATTTCACGACGCAGGAACGGAGGGTATACGTAACATTGGCTGCCCCTACTATTAGAAGGGGCAGCCTTACGCTAAAGACGCCGTACGGAAACTCCGTAACTTGCGTACGCAAGGCCCGCGCAACATTATGAATCTGCGTAAGTATGCAATTTGCATACTATACGCTGACCTCATTGGGAGCGCCCCCTAGCGGTCAACGCAAGAATGCAGCCTAAAATCTGCGTGGCATAAGAGCCTTATGCCACGCAGATTTTAGGCTGCAGTCGGCGTAACGAGTTCTCTGAATCAGGAGTACTCGTTACGCCGGCGCAAGTCAGCAATTGCGCTGCGTAACTATGGTTACGCAGGCGCAATTGCTTACTGAATCTGGGCCAGTAATAATAATAATATAATAACATTATTTATAAGTAGCTTTTTTTATCATTAGCATTATTTATTATTGTGATTATTATTAAGCTTCAGCCATGAAGGTGACAACACTCCCTTCCAGTCTCCTGGTTGTGCTCCTGCGTTGTCACCCTCTCACCACCAGGAAACTTGCCCTGGATGAGGCCATGCAGTCACCTTTGGAGTGCATGCAGACATGAAGTGGCTGCAAAGAGCCCGCAGGAGATTAGCAACACTGAAATGCACAAAAAAAAAAAAAAAAAAAAAAAGAGATGAAAAACATATTTTATTCAGAAACTGGGAATAGTTTTGGATACACGTTGTCACTAGTGTTGAGCAGAATATGCCATATTCGATTTCGCGATATATCTCGAATATATATTCGAATATTCGAGATATATTCGCTAAATTCGAATATTCGTGATATTTTATCGAAATTAAATGATTGCGATTTTTCGCTATTGCGAATGCGAAAATAATTGCGATTTTTTGATAACTGCGGTAGGAGCACTCTGATTGGCTCAGAATATTCGTGATATTTTATCGAAATATCGCAACATGCGAATGCGATATTTATTGTGCAATTTCGAGAAATGCTGGAGGAGCGCTCTGATTGGCTCAGAATATTCGTGATATTTTATCGAAATATCGCAACATGCGAATGCGATATTTATTGCGCAATTTCGAGAAATGCTGGAGGAGCGCTCTGATTGGCTCAGAATATTCGTGATATTTTATCGAAATATCGCAACATGCGAATGCGATATTTATTGCGCAATTTCGACAAATGCTGTAGGAGCACTCTGATTGGCTCAGAATATTCGTGATATTTTACAATACAAAATAATTGCGAATATTCGGCAAATGCGGAAGGAGCACTCTGATTGGCTCAGAATATTCTTGATATTTTACAATACAAAATAATTGCGAATATTCGGCAAATGCGGAAGGAGCACTCTGATTGGCTCAGAATATTCTTGATATTTTACAATACAAAATAATTGCGAATATTCGGCAAATGCAGAAGGAGCACTCTGATTGGCTCAGAATATTCTTGATATTTTACAATACAAAATAATTGCGAATATTCGGCAAATGCGGAAGGAGCACTCTGATTGGCTCAGAATATTCGTGATATTTTACAATACAACATAAAAAGTGTTTTGCATTGGTGGTGATTCTTTACTCTATCCATCTGTCACAGCCGTTTGTCAATCAAACACCTTGAAGATTGAACACGTTCATGCTGCATGCTTTGGACTTTTTTTCACTTCACATATCAAAGACATTTTTATGAAAGATTATTTTTCTATTATTGGGACTATATTTCTTTATATATTTGTTTCACTGTGTATTTCACAAGTTATTTGCGCTTGCTTATTTTATAATTTGCCCACATGTCTTGTCACTAGACATATTTTTTATTCTTGTAGAGCGACTCCATTTTCTGTCTTGTATTAAATTATGTTGTATAACATTTTTGAGTTGCTGCTGTATTCTCCCCTTTTTTAAGGTATGCGCAATTTTTTCCTTCTTACAAAAAATAATAATATCAAACATACAAATATTCATAACAGAAACATACACAAAGCCCCCCCCTTTTGCATCAGAGACAATCAGAGTTCTCCTACCACAGTTATCGAAAATTCGCAATCATTTTCGCATTCGCAATAGCGAAAAATCGCAATTTTTTTTTTTTCAATTTGGCAACATAAAAGGATCGCCTCAGCTTAGCTACTCGGCCCAGGGTCTCTAAACATACCAGCAATGCTTTTAGACGTCGATAGGATGTGATCTGTTTTAAAAATCAAATTGAAAAAATGCGAATATTCGGAATTGCGAATATTCACCGCGAAATTCGAAATATAGCGCGATTTCTCGAATATGCTATATTCGAGTCGAATATTCGCAATGCGAATATTCGTGAGCAACACTAGTTGTCACCGGTAATATCGGGCCAGATCCAGAAAGAGAGTACGCCGGCGTATCTACTGATACGCCGGCGTACTTTCAAATTTGCTGCGTCGTATCTTTAGTTTGAATCCTCAAACCAAGATACGACGGCTTCTGGCTTCGATCCGACAAGCGTACGGCTTCGTACGCCTTCGGATCGTAGGTGCAATACTTCGGAAAACGTGGAGTTTGCGTCGTTTTCCATGTCGGGTATGCAAATTACCTTTTTACGTCGATCCACGAACGTACGCGCGGCCGTCGCATTCTCTTACGTCGTCGCTAGTCGGCTTTTTCCGGCGTATAGTTAAAGCTGCTATTATCCGGCGTATAAATAGACTTGCCATGTTAAAGTATGGCCGTCGTTCCCGCGTCGAAATTTGAAATGTTTTTTTTTGCGCAAGTCGTCCGTGAATATGGATGGACGTAACTCACGTCTAAGTTAAAAAAATGACGTTGTTTCAACGTCATTTCGCGCAAAGCACGGCGGGAAATTTCGTAACGACGCATGCGCAGTTCATTCTGCGTGGGGACGCGCTTCATTTAAACGAATCACGCCCTCTACCCGCCGATTTGAATTACACGCCGAGAGATACACTACGCCGCCGTAACTTTCGGCGCGCAAGCTTTCAGGATTCGAACCAAAGCTGGAAAAGTTACGGCGGCGTAGCGTATCTCTGATACGCAGCGCAGGTGTAAAGGTATGTGGATCTGGCCCATCATTCTGTTGGGCTGGGTGGCCCATGTGGCTATAAAGATAAGCTATGGGATGAGTGCTGGGACCTCCTCATCCTCCCAGCTGAATGTGACTCCATCTATCTCCTCCATGTCTCAGACCCTCCCCAGACCTCCACACTGAGAGGTTCCGGTCACGACTCCGACGTGAGAGGTGATCTCATATTTGCAGTCCAGGGACCCCGCCTGTGGAATGCACTACCAACCACCATCCGACTGGAGTCGGACCACTTGGCCTTCAGGAGAAAGATAAAAACCCATCTCTTCTGAGGTCAAGGGGTTCCTTACCCATGAAATGGATACAGCGCCCAGAGGCGATTCAGTTCGCATGTGTTGCGCTTTACAAGTCTCTCTCTCTCATCGCTCTCCTCCATGTCTCAGACCCTCCCCAGACCTCCACACTGAGAGGGTTCCGGTCACGACTCCGACGTGAGAGGTGATCTCATCGCTCTCCTCCATGGTTCTAATTAAACCCGTCTGGATGATGATGGATTCTGTGTAATCGGAGTGGCTGATGTGAACCAGACAACGCGTTTCGTCTATCTGCTCCATGGCCGTCCTCCCAGACTCCATCTACTAGAAGAAGGAGGATGACGGGTCTACAGCTATCCACAGAAGGCCTGGCTGGATAAGATCTACGAATGGCTGGAAACCCAATCCACACAGGAAGGGGGTCCCCCATTCCATGATTAGAGTGGCTCCCCCCCGCTGGGCGGTGTCAGGACTTCCAAAAAAAAAACCATCCCGCGGAGTGATGGAGAGGATGAAGAGATGGCCAAATCACATTCCAACATTCCCCGAGCTGCTACCGGACTCCTCCACCTGGAGGACTCCACTCCAGACGTGCGCGGGGCGCGGGGAGCAGATGGAGAAGGAATAATATTTTGCTTCCAGCAATTCTTCTCTGACTCCGGCGCCGCCACTAAGCCAGTTTGGGAGGGGGAGGGGATGGATGCATTTTTTCGGGCCTTTTCTCCTTCCAATACAAACCAATATTCACATGGGGAGGGGGGGGGGGTCGATTTATTAGGATAAAAAATAAAAATTGCGATGCGAGTGAGTCATTCGTTATGAATTTTTACCAGAATTTTCCTGATTTCCTAGGATCATCAGCTCCATCTAGTGGCCACCATTTGCATTTTTTTTCTGAAACACCTCAAACAAGGCAATACTGCATTTTTACCACTAGATGGCAGTGTTGATGTTAGAAAACAGAACGTATTAGGCAAATTATGGTGAAGATTTGCAATTCATCTGCACATAGGAGGTCCCTCCAAGCATGTTAGAGGTTTCAAGTGAACCCTTTTTTTTATCGCCCCCATGCTGTGGGTATTCTTTCTGCTAATGGTCAACAATCTTTATGGTTGAACTAGATGGACTTGTGTCTTTTTCCAACCTAACTATGTAACTATGTAAGGAGACATTTTTCCTCCCACAGACCACCAATGTAAGGGAGAATCCCCCCACAGTGACCAGCTTATTAAAGCGGATCTCCACTCTAAAGTGGAGTCCCGCTGATCGGCACCCTCCCCCCCTCCGGTGTCACATTTGACACCTTTCAGGGGGGAGGGGGGTGCAGATACCTGTCTACAGACAGGTATCTGCACCCACTTCCGGCCCTACGATACGGGCAAAAGACGGGTTTTTTCTCCGCTTCCCGTCCGTCCCCCGTTGTATGCTGGGAACACTCGGCTCCCAGCACACAGCGGGAGCCAATCGGCGGGCGCAGCGCGACTCGCGCATGCGCTGTAGGGAACCGGGCAGTGAAGCCGGAGCGATTCACTTCCTGGTTCCCTCACCGTGGATGGAGGGGGGAGCAGCAGGGTGACGAGCGATCGCTCGTCATCTGCTGCGATCGGCGCTGGACTCCAGGACAGGTAAGTGTCCTTATATTAAAAGTCAGCAGCTGCAGTATTTGTAGCTGCTGGCTTTTAATATATTTTTTTAGTGGCACATCCGCTTTAAGAAGCACTCTTCCCCAACTGACCACCAACGTAAGAAGACACTTTACCCCCCACGTATGTCCAGTCACAGAGGGCATTTTTTCCTTGCCCCACTGATCACTAATGTAAGGGACATTCTTCTCAATGACCACCAATGTAAGGAACGTTCTTCATCCAACTGACCACCAATGTAAGGGGCACTCTTTCTCCCACTCACCACCAAACTAGGGAGCATTCTTCATCCAAATGGTCACCAATGTAATGAGCTTTCTTCCCACTGATCACCAATGTAATGAGCTTTCTTCCCACTGATCACCAATGTAAGGAACATTCTTCCCACTGATCACCAATGTAAGGAACATTCTTCCCACTGATCACCAATGTAAGGGACATTCTTCTCACTGATCACCAATGTAGGGAACATTCTTCCCACTGATCACCAATGTAAGGAACATTCTTCCCACTGATCGCCAATGTAAGGAACATTCTTCTCACTGATCACCAATGTAAGGAACATTCTTCCCACTGATCACCAATGTAAGGGACATTCTTCTCACTGATCACCAATGTAGGGAACATTCTTCCCACTGATCACCAATGTAAGGAACATTCTTCCCACTGATCGCCAATGTAAGGAACATTCTTCTCACTGATCACCAATGTAAGGAACATTCTTCCCACTGATCACCAATGTAAGGAACATTCTTCTCACTGATCACCAATGTAAGGGGCATTCTTCTCACTGATCACCAATGTAAGGGACATTCTTCTCACTGATCACCAATGTAAGGAACATTCTTCTCACTGATCACCAATGTAAGGAACATTCTTCCCACTGATCACCAATGTAAGGAACATTCTTCTCACTGATCACCAATGTAAGGGACATTCTTCCCACTGATCACCAATGTAAGGGGCATTCTTCTCACTGATCACCAATGTAAGGGACATTCTTCCCACTGATCACCAATGTAAGGGACATTCTTCCCACTGATCACCAATGTAAGGAACATTCTTCTCACTGATCACCAATGTAAGGAACATTCTTCTCACTGATCACCAATGTAAGGAACATTCTTCCCACTGATCACCAATGTAAGGAACATTCTTCCCAATTTTGTTTATTAAAAGTCTTGCAAACAAAAAGCATAAAATCACTATAAGATATACATAAATATACACATATTTACATAAATGAAAATAAATATAGCAAATCTGCTCTCAAACAAAAGACTTTACAGCAAAGCAAAAATCATGTAATCACCAGGAAAATAAATCTTAATACAACTCACACCACTACACCAGACAAACCTGCAAGGTCAAGAAACAAACCCACACCCATTATGCATGCAGCCCTTCTAAGAAACGTCCAACACCATACATCCACCTATTTCTACCTCAATTACCCGCCGGCACGTTACCATATCGGTTTCAAAAAGTACCGCAACTCCGCTGCAGGGCTCAGCCGCAAGAGACCAAAAGGAGGGACCGCCTCTCCACTCCCTTTTTGCCAGATGGACATCGGCCAAAGTATGGAGCCTGGTCTCTTGCAAAAATAAAATCTCGGCATCAAACTCGCTGAGCAAAAATAAGGCCATATCACGAGCTCTTGCAGATTTAATGCTGGCGACATTAATGGTCGCCACCTTTATCGGAGGGGGAACTGCCATCAGGATGATTGGGGTAGTCGCTTCTTGACCTTCACCACACTCTCATCACCAGAAACCGCTCTCTTCAAACTACGTGACTCCCCCTCATCCATAGATGAAAAAGAGGAAGACAAGGACATCTCATCACCCGACAACACATTAAAGGTGTTACCAAGGGGAACCCCTCTTGGATCCGACTCTGAGGAAGAGACGGCCGGTTTTCTTGTCTTTCTCTTCATTTTTTTCCTCCTCCTAATCTTCTTCCACCCCTCCTCATCCGAATCCCCATCAACAGAATGTGAGACATGGGGTATGGACACCCCTCCATCAGCCCCATCCAGCACCCCCACATTCCCCTGACCACGCTTGCGCTGCCGAGGGACAGGGACTGGAGGCTGAGTGTGAAGATCCGCTAAACCTGCCCCCCCAGCAGCCTCCGCCAGTCTGGAGGATCTACGAATAGATGGATTAGGGACAAGAGGGACAGATTTAGGGACCACATCTCTAGGGGGAACAGAAACAGATGTCACAGACACAGAAGGGACAGACTCAGGGACCACATCACTAGGGGGAACAGAAACAGATGTCACAGACACAGAAGGGACAGACTCAGGGACCACAACACTAGGGGGAACAGAAACAGATGTCACAGACACAGGAGGGACAACAAGAGTTTCAGTGGCCTCATCCTCCTTATCCAGCCTCTGCAGCTCAGCCTCCAACCCTGGCAGGTTATGTAATGCCTCCGGGCATTGACTGTAGGGGTGACCAAGTTTTTGGCACAAATTGCACCGAATGTCAGTACAGTCTTTAGCCAAATGGCCGAGCTCCTGGCACAAAGAACATTTCTTGCGGGTGCAGGTGGAGGCAAAATGGCCCTTGTCACCACATTTATTGCACACCTTAGGCTGACCCTGGTAAAAAATGGTCAGCCTGTCCCTCCCCAGAAAGGCTGAACAGGGCAGATGTTGAACAACATTTCCCTGCACCCCCAATTTTAATGACACTGTCCAGGCCCCTGTCCATATCCCATGCTGATCAAGGACCTTCCGCAGTGGAGCGAGGACCTCACCATATCGGCGTAACCATACTAACAAATCAGCCTCTGGGATGGATTCGTTACGCACAAGGATCGTCACTGATCTGTTTAGAGGCTGCCTGGAAACCACCTTTGGCATCCAACCATTCCACTGCGGAAGGTCCCTGCGCCCCCTAAAACGTTCCCAAAATAAATCCAGACCCTCAGGTTTTACAAAGGATAAATCAAATTCCCAACTCCCAACGGGACAAATCAAAGCAAAAATGTCTGCGACTTTAAATCCCATTTCCAGGATCAACTCTGCCACCCTCCCCCTTACTGGTGGGGTCCCCTCCCCCTCCCACTTCAACTGGACCACATTTCTCCGCTTATACCCACCAACCATCCCCCCACTAAACCCCCCCAAATTGTGACCACCAACATTTGCACCATTCCCCCCACCCTCCTTGGTGCGACTCCCCAAAACTGACGCGCAACTCCCAGCAGATAAAACATTTGTTTGTTTTGAACCATCTGACACATTTGCAGCAGATATCGATTGCACAGATTTGGTCTGAACAATCGGCGAGTCTTTCCTCTGCTGAGCAGGGGGAGGAATGTCATTTTTATTTTTCCCAGCAGTATTAACCCCTTCACCACCCACCACATACATTGTTTTATCATTACTGTCATTCTTAGTAATTGCTGGAATATTCACAGTTCCTGCAGTCTTCCCAGCAGTGTCAGTTCCCACTGCTGTGCTTGTAGAAGCTTCAGCTGGCCGGTTCTCTTCTGTCAGGACATGGTTGTCATCAGGGGATAGTGCAGGCTGGTCTGACACTGCAGCAGGTGAAACCTCCATTGCTTCTTCCACTGCACATGGTGCAATATGCTGATCCCCTCCCCCACCACAGGGAGGCTCAGGTGAGGCAATCTCATTGCTGGTAACAGGCATACCTTGTACAGAGGAACTACAGGTCCCAGCAGAAACTCCAGGCAGCGCTTTGCACAAGGCCTTCCCTTTCTGCTCCTCAGTCAGGACACCGTCCACCACAGCAGGTTGGGCAGACATGTTGGAAGGCAGTGAGGGGTGCTGACATTTCTCCACCTGTACTGGCTTGGTTTCAGGGACTTCTGTAAAAGCAGGCTTGTTTTCTCTCAGGGGTGACTCCATCTCCTGGATACATTTCAGGGTGCCATGTTCACTCTCAACCCCCTGGCTGGTTGCCGTCGGCGATTCCAAGCCCTGACATGGAGGGAGAGGTGCAGAGGCAGATGGACCCCAGTCATCCATTATCTGTTGCTGGTCCCTGGAACTTGCTGTCTGGCTGGCAAATCTCCTCTCATTATCAAACTTTTCTCCACTTTTATCTTTCAGCTTTTCCAATAATAAAGATTGTTCCTTTACCCTTTCCTCCAATTCCTGCAACTCAGGCTTCATGGCCAAACGATTTTTACTCCAGGCCTGGAAGTACTTGATTTTGAAGGATTTGTGTTCAGCCTTCAAAATTTTAAGTTTTTCTTCAGCTCTTCCAATCGCCCTAAAACGATCAATGCTCTTCTGACTGAAGACATTCGCATCCACAGCAGGGCCTGGATCTACAGACAGATCCTCCACCTCCTCCTCACTAGGCCCTGTATCATCAGGGGGATCCATCCCGGGGCCTCCCCCAGGATCAGGCATTATTCCTGGGCCAAGCTAGCAGGCAAGGCCCAGGCTTAAAAAAGGTTGGATCTCTCAGAGAGCTCCTTGGGTGTGTCCTCCTCCTTCTTCCCACTGATCACCAATGTAAGGAACATTCTTCCCACTGGCCACCAATGTAAGAGGCATTCTTCCCACTGATCACCAATGTAAGGAACATTCTTCCCACTGATCACCAATGTAAGGGACATTCTTCTCACTGATCACCAATGTAAGGGACATTCTTCCCACTGATCACCAATGTAAGGGACATTCTTCCCACTGATCACCAATGTAAGGAACATTCTTCCCACTGATCACCAATGTAAGGAACATTCTTCTCACTGATCACCAATGTAAGGAACATTCTTCTCACTGATCACCAATGTAAGGAACATTCTTCTCACTGATCACCAATGTAAGGAACATTCTTCCCACTGATCACTAATGTAAGGAACATTCTTCTCACTGATCACCAATGTAAGGGACATTCTTCCCACTGATCACCAATGTAAGGAGCATTCTTCTCACTGATCACCAATGTAAGGAGCATTCTTCTCACCAGGGCCAGATTAAGAACATCATGGGCCTGGTGCTGAGGATTTTGGTGGGGCCTTTTAGGCTGCATTCACACCTCCGCGACAAGTAACGCCGCGTACGCGGCGTATTTTGCCCCAAATAGTGTAACTTTTTTTTTACAAATCCTTCCTATTGCTTTGTATGGCCGAACGCCAATGCCGCCTGAAAAAAAGGGTCCGGGACTTTTTTTCATGCCACAGGTGTACGGCATCTATGAGATGTGAACCATCTCATAGACAGCAATGGGAATTCTCCCCTCCAGCGGCACGAGCGGCCGGCGTCGGGCGTTTTGTCGCGGAGGTGTGAATGGGGTGTAATAAATAAGAAATAAATGCGTGGGAATGACATGAACGCAGCCCAGCCAAGGCAAGTGACCAAAGGCACAGAACCCAGAAGGAAGACCGGGTGAAGATGGAAGTGTCCACGCCTGATTCATCGCAGCACTGGAGGGCTCAGTCTGAAAATTGAAGTGTACACTAATGTGCTAATATGCTGTGCATACTTGTACGTTGTGGCATAACCTACCCCAGGGCCTCTAAAAAGTAGTAATGTCAGGAAAGTTTACTACCGCTTTATTATCACAGGATCCCAGGAGCCTCTCATGGGGCCCCCTACTGACCCGGTGGACGGTGGCCCTTGGGCAGTGCCTAAGTGCACAGTTGCCAACATTTAAAAAATATTTTCAGGGCCACTTTTTTATATAAGTGCTATATTTAGAGTAGCTGAGATCCCCGATGTTCCTCTATACATCATAGTAGTAATCACAAAATTAAATGAGTACTAATAATGGGGCAGAACAAATATGAGAACTGATATTTCCTTTAGTTGAACTAACAAAAGTGTGTCCATTCTAGAGCTGGTAACATTGAGGATATTCAGTATAATTTTAAAGAACTGTTTTTGTGGGTAAGCGACATAGGGGAGGAGTATGGACGGTATATAAGTGGGAAGTATGTGCAGGTGAGGGAGAGGAATGTGGAGGGTCTAACAGTGGGCACTATGTACAGGAGAGGAGTACAAAGGGTACGGAAAAAAGCACTATGTACAGGAGAGGAGTGTGAAGGGTATGACAATGGGCAGTATGTACAGGAAGAGTGAGGGGGTATGACAGAGGGTAGTACGTACCAGAGAGAAGTGTGGAGGGAATGATGGGGCAGTATGTACAGGAGAGGAGTGTGGAGGGTATGACAGTGGGCAGTATGTACAGGAGAGGAATGTAGACGGTATGATAGTGGGCTCTATGTATAGGAGAGGAGTGTGGAGGGTATGACAGTGAACACTATGTATAGGAGAGGAGTGTGGAGGGTATGACAGTGGGCACTATGTATAGGAGAGGAGTGTGGAGGGTATGACAGTGAGCAGTATGTACAGGAGAGGAGTGTGGAGGGTGCGACAGTGGGCACTAAGTACAGGAGAGAAGTGTATGACAGCAGGCACTATGTACAGGAGAGGAGTGTGAAGGGTATGACAGTGGGCGCTATGTATAGGAGAGGAGTGTGTAGGGTATGACAGTGGGTACTATGTATAGGAGAGAAGTGTGGAGAGTATGACAGTGGGCACTATGTACAGGAGAGGAGTGTGGAGAGTATGACAGTGAGCACTATGTACAGGAGTGGAAGGATATTTAGGGACTGAGTAGTGGTTAAGCGGGTCATACATGGATTGAAATTACGCCAAATATGCAGAGACCAGCAATAGTCAATCTATGTATGGGCTAGCTGGTTTTACACAAGTCAATCTATTAATCAACTTGAGTACAACCAGCCTGTTTTTTTTTTTCTTAAAACAATCAGTGCTGCCAGCTAAAGTTAGCAACACTGATCATTGTACGCACTGGCAGAACACAATAACACTGCAGGAGTGATTCCCCCATCCACAGGCCAGCAGGTGAGAGGGTGTGTGGGGACAGGCTGGGGAGAGATACTAGTCAGTGGCTGGGTAGGCACTGGTAGTATCAGAGCCAGATACACACAGGTTACATACGCCACGATCGTTAGAGCGAGAACAATAATTCTAGTACTAGACCTCCTCTGTAACTCTAAACATGTAACCTAAAAAAGGATACCAAAAAAAATGGTGCTAACTTAACTAACTGTTTTTTAATGAATGAAACATTTTTTTCCAAAAAAACATGTTTGAAAAATTGCTGCGCAAATACCGTGCTAGAGCTGCACAATTAATCGTTAAAAAAATCGTGATCTCGATTCAACCCCCCTGACGATCTTCAATGCAGAGTTTGCTGATTCTTTCATATAACAAGTGGAGAGACTTTCAGCTATCAAAAGAAAATATCTGGGCAGTCTGCCAAGTTTTTAACAGGAAACATTGTAACTGACACTTCCTTCTTAGATCAAAGGGATACACTTCTGTGTGTAAAGAACAAATCTGGGCAGTCTGCGAAGTTTGTAAACAAAATGAAACATTGTAACTAACTAACATTGTAACTAAATGTAACCACTTAAAGTCCAACACTTGTTTCTTAAGTTAGAAAGCAATATTATTTGCTAGAAAATTACTTGGAACTGCCAAACATTATATATATTTTAGCAGAGACTCTAGGGAATACAATGGCTATTGCTGCAATATGTTATGTCACACTGCATTTTCCCACTTCAATGAATAATAAAAACCATAAAAACAAAACAGTGAAGTTAGCCCATTTTTTTTTGTTTTGTTTTAATGTGAAAGATGATGTTACGCCGCAACAATCGTGAGAGAATCGTGATCTATCTTCTAAGCAAAAAAATTGCAATTCTCATTTTAGCCAGAATCGTGCAGCTCTGTACCGTGCAACATAAAAAGTGCCAAGACCACCATAGAGTAATTTTCTAGCAAAAAACAAATGATGATTTTTACATGTAGTAGAGAAGTGTCAGAATTGGCCTGGGTGGCAAGGGGTTAATTACCATGAGTAATATACAAATAATTATTATAAGCCATGTGATCCTATCAGTCTGCTGTAGTGTGTCAGCTTGTATTTATATTGGCCGCTCTGAATGTAGCTTCTGACAGGCTGTGCAACCAGGCCCGTATCTCCGGAACCATAAATGATAGCCGTCCCATATTTTAACCAGTTGTGGGGTAGCTCTTCCTATGCCTACCCCCAAATGTGGGGTTTCTGTGACCTCTGGTCATCGAGCTACAACCCCCCAAATTCGATCTTAAAAAAAAAAAAAATCTTAAAAAAAAAAAAAAATTTTTTTTTTTTTTTTTTTTTGGGCAAATGGGCCTATCTTGAGAAAGGGGCCTGGAGCTGCAGCTCCATCAGCCCCATTGTTAATCCGGCCCTGCTTCTCACTGATCACCAATGTAAGGAACATTCTTCCCACTGATCACCAATGTAAGGAACATTCTTCTCACTGATCACCAATGTAAGGGACATTCTTCTCACTGATCACCAATGTAAGGGGCATTCTTCTCACTGATCACCAATGTAAGGGACATTCTTCCCACTGATCACCAATGTAAGGGACATTCTTCCCACTGATCACCAATGTAAGGGACATTCTTCTCACTGATCACCAATGTAAGGAACATTCTTCCCACTGATCACCAATGTAAGGAACATTCTTCCCACTGATCACCAATGTAAGGGACATTCTTCTCACTGATCACCAATGCGAGGAGCATTCTTCCCACTGATCACCAATGTAAGGAGCATTCTTCTCACTGATCACCAATGTAAGGGACATTCTTCTCACTGATCACCAATGTAAGGGACATTCTTCCCACTGATCACCAATGTAAGGAGCATTCTTCCCACTGATCACCAATGTAAGGAGCATTCTTCTCACTGATCACCAATGTAAGGGACATTCTTCCCACTGATCACCAATGTAAGGAACATTCTTCTCACTGATCACCAATGTAAGGGACATTCTTCTCACTGATCACCAATGTAAGGGACATTCTTCCCACTGATCACCAATGTAAGGAGCATTCTTCCCACTGATCACCAATGTAAGGAGCATTCTTCCCACTGACCACCAATGTAAGGACATTCTTCTCACTGATCACCAATGTAAGGGACATTCTTCCCACTGATCACCAATGTAAGGGACATTCTTCTCACTGATCACCAATGTAAGGGACATTCTTCTCACTGATCACCAATGTAAGGACATTCTTCTCACTGATCACCAATGTAAGGAACATTCTTCCCACTGATCACCAATGTAAGGACATTCTTCTCACTGATCACCAATGTAAGGAACATTCTTCCCACTGATCACCAATGTAAGGACATTCTTCTCACTGATCCCCAATGTAAGGAACATTCTTCCCACTGATCACCAATGTAAGGAACATTCTTCCCACTGATCACCAATGTAAGGAACATTCTTCCCACTGATCACCAATGTAAGGATCATTCTTCCCACTGATCACCAATGTAAGGAACATTCTTCCCACTGATCACCAATGTAAGGGACATTCTTCTCACTGATCACCAATGTAAGGGACATTCTTCTCACTGATCACCAATGTAAGGAACATTCTTCTCACTGATCACCAATGTAAGGGACATTCTTTCTCTCATTGACCACCAACGTATGGGACATTCTTCCTCCCACTGATCACCAATGTAAGGAACATTCTTCCCACTGATCACCAATGTAAGGGACATTCTTCTCACTGATCACCAATGTAAGGGACATTCTTCTCACTGATCACCAATGTAAGGGACATTCTTCTCACTGATCACCAATGTAAGGAGCATTCTTCCCACTGATCACCAATGTAAGGGACATTCTTCTCACTGATCACCAATGTAAGGAACATTCTTCCCACTGATCACCAATGTAAGGGACATTCTTCCCACTGATCACCAATGTAAGGGACATTCTTCCCACTGATCACCAATGTAAGGGACATTCTTTCTCTCATTGACCACCAACGTATGGGACATTCTTCCTCCCACTGATTACCAAAGCTCAAACACACATACTATATACTGTATAGGGCTGTAGGGCAATGGGCAGTGTTGGTAGAGCAGTGGGTGACGTCAGTAGAGCAGAGATTGGTGTCAGTAGCTTTTTTTTTTACAGTTTTATCGTTTTTTACAATATTTTTTTACAGTATTTTTTTTTATTATTGTTTTTTTACAATTTAGGAGCCCCATTGGGGGGGGGGGGGGGGCTTTCGTGAAATATCAGGGATCTAAACAGACCCCTAATGTCTCACTTTGGAAATAGAGAAAGGGGCTGAGGACAGAGATTCCCCAGTCCCTTTCCCTGCAGCCAAGCAGCAGGGGGAATCTGCTCAGCACAGGGTGATTAGGGTGTGCCCAGGCACACCTGGCATACCCTGTGCGCATGCCTATGGTAGCTCATATACTCTACATCAGATTCACATTCAGGCTTATGTACAAGCAGCATCCAATCAAAATTTTTGCTTACTGTGCGCAGATCTGAAAATGCTTATTCCTGATTGGTTGCTGTAGGTTATTACACTTCATATATGGATGTCGCTATTTAGTAGAACAGCTCACCTCATCATGTGAATGGCTTCCGGGTCTTTGCAAAAGCTGAAGGCATAGCCGCTGGATGTTGTGCCGAAGTCGATGGCCACCACCACGTAGAACCGAGGGGCCCGTATACTCCGGCGCTCGCTCCTCTGAAAGACAAATCAAACCAGCTGACTTTATTGGAGGATTTTTACTCTAGCATTAAAGATCTGCCCCGCTGTGAGAGCAGCCACACAGATCTATGACTCTGGAAGAGCCGTTACGGTCTTTAGTAAGTTGCAGTGGATCTCTCCTTAGTCAATCTTACTCTTACTCTTAGTGGTAAAAAAAAAAAAGTGGGCAATCATTCCCCTTACAATATGCAGCAGTAGCAGATGTGGCTCTAGGCTTTGTGAGGCCTTAGGCAAAACTTAGATATGAGGCCCCAATCACGCCCATAATGGCATTTTTACGAGACATCAGAGCCCACCCTGCCCCCTGGCCCAGTCCGCCCCTACCTCCTGGCGAGTTCAGCAGCGGCCGGGAGCTCCACCTCCGCCTCTACAAAAGCATCGGTTAAAAACCTGCACATGCTCAGAATCAAGTCGACGCATGCTTGGAAGCATTGAACTTCGTTTTTTTCAGCACGTCGTTGTGTTTTACGTCACCGCGTTCTGACACGATCGGTTATTTAACCTATGGTGTGTAGGCACATCAGACCATCAGTCAGCTTCATCGGTTAACCGATGACAACGGTTCTTCGGACCGTTCTCATCTGATGGACTGATCGTGTGTACGAGGCCTTAGGCGACCGCCTTCTTTGCCTAATTAGAGAGCCGCCTCTGAGCAGTAGCTTCTATTTAGCTCCTTCAAAACACTTTGTAGCAAGAAGACTCTTTGAAAGCCCAACTACCCCCAGATATCAACACCAGCAGGTGGCTGAATTCCATGTTTATGGTCACTTTAAATAGTTGGTTTGGGCCAAGCTGGCACAATTCCTAAGTCCTTGGGCATTTGGCACATACCCTAGGCTGAGGCAAGGCCCAAGTGGTGAGACACTCTAAACCAGGGGTGCCCAACCTTTTGAAGAGCGAGGGCCACTTAATCAACTTAGTAACCAGTCGAGGGCCACAATGAGCGGAGCAGGCGGATGACAGGTCACGGCTACTCTATAGGCCCTCTGATCCGCCCAGATGAAAGGGGGTCAAATTCCCTTCTGTTTTTCGGATTGGAGGTAGGCGGGTGTAAACAGACATCTGGTGAATTAAGGGTCCCATTTGGTCCCATTGAGGAAACATCGGCTTATGGGGCTCTGCTCTGCAGCCGCTTTTTTCCTCTACCACCAGCTTAATTTACAACACTGATTCTGTGGTATGGCGGGTCGGCAACCTGTGATCTGGGCTTGCCAACCCACCATTCCAGAGCAGGAGGTCGCGTGCCACATCAGAGGGCTCCACGGGCCACATGTGGCCCCCTGGCCACTGGTTGGCCACACCTGCTCTAAACACACATCCTCTCCAGGAGACCCAGGAGGTAGAGAGAACTCCAGAAAGGTGACCCAAATATTTGTCATCTCCCCAACCACACTTCTGAACAAGGACCTCAGGGAATAGTTAAAGCGGGAGTTCACCCAATTATATATTTTTTTATCTTTTCCCCTTAGATGGATGCTCGTTTTGTCTAGGGCGGGGATATGCAATTAGCGGACCTCCAGCTGTTGCAGAACTACAAATCCCATGAGGCATAGCAAGGCTCTGACAGCCACGAGAATGACACCCAGAGGCAGAGGCATGATGGGATTTGTAGTTTTGCAACATCTGGAGGTCCGCTAATTGCATATCCCTGGTCTAGGGGAATCGGCTAGTTGTTTTAAAATATGAGCCGTACTTACCGTTTTCGAGATGCATCTTCTCCGTCGTTTCCGGGTATGGGTCTTCGGGAGCGGGCGTTCCTTCTTGATTGACAGTCTTCCGAGAGGCTTCCGACGGTCGCATCCATCGCGTCACTAGTAGCCGAAAGAAGCCGAACGTCGGTGTGGCTCTATACGGCGCCTGCGCACCGACGTTCGGCTTCTTTCGGAAAATCGTGACGCGATGGATGCGACCGTCGGAAGCCTCTCGGAAGACTGTCAATCAAAATAGGAACGCCCAGTCCCGCAGCCCATACCCGGAAGCGGCGGAGAAGATGCATCTCATAAACGGTAAGTACGGATCATATTTTAAAACAACTAGCCGATTCCCCTAGACAAAACGAGCATCAATCTAAGGGGAAATAGTGTCATGTGCGGGTGAACCTCCGCTTTAAATCCGATATATGTTGATAGCTCATGGATCTTTGACCCTGTATGAGCAGTCACAGTCTTTCTTAGAGACTTTTTATCTTTTCTAGATATTTACGCTTCTTAGCACAACGCAATTAAAATGCAAATACACATCCCTCCAGCCAAAAGCCCAGGAGGTAGAGAACAACCTAGATGACCTAAATAATAATAATCTTCCAGACCTTACAAGGACTCAGGGAATAGTTGGGTCAAACACATAGTCATAACTGAGTGATTGTCCTTCCCATGCTAAGGACCTCCTTAATAACAGGCAGAAGCACTGAGCTTAGGAAAGACCTGCAGAGCCCAAAGAGGTAAACCGATGCTGAGGCTATTCACAGCCTAGCAGTGGTGGCTGGTGCTCAAAATTTTTGGGGGGTGCAAACAAACGAAAAACAAAAAAAATTGCAGCCTCACTGTGCCCATCAAACGCAGCTACTGTGCCCATCAATTGCAACCACTGTGCCCATCAAATGCAGCCACTGTGCCCATCAAATGCAGCCACTGTGCCATGCCATCAAACGCACCCACTGTGCCATCATTTATCGCCACTGTGCCCATCAATTGTCACCACTGTGCCATGCCATCAAACGCAGCCACTGTGCCCAACAATTGTCACCACTGTGCTATCAATTGTTACCACTGTGCCATCAATTGTCACCACTGTGCCCAGAAATTGTCACCACTATGCCATGCCATCAAACGTAGCCACTGTGCCATCAATTGTCACCACTGTGCCATCAATTGTCACCACTGTGCCATGCCAAACGCAGCCACTGTGCCATCAATTGTTACCACTGTGCCCATCAATTGTTACCACTGTGCCCATCAATTGTTACCACTGTGCCATCAATTGTTACCACTGTGCCCATCAATTGTTACCACTGTGCCCATCAATTGTTACCACTGTGCCCATCAATTGTTACCACTGTGCCCATCAATTGTTACCACTGTGCCCAGCAATTGTAGCCACTGTGCCCCGCAAATGTCGCCACTGTGCCCAGTAAAATGCTAGCTGCCACTGTGACCTGTAAAATGCACTTACCTTTCTGGGGTCAGCCGTGCTTCTACCGTCCCTCGATGTCTTCTCCCGCCCTCTGTGACGCTTCAGCCAATCAGGTTACCGGTATCCAGAACTGGTGAACCTGATTGGCTGAGATGCCTGTCACTCTTATCCAAGGAACACACCCCCGTGCGTCCCGAGGATAAGTATCTGGAAGCCGGCTGTAATCGGAAAGCTTATCAGAGCCGCTTGCTCTGATAGACAACTTCCACAGCCGCCGTTTCTCAGATGGCCGGTGCTCACCAGGGGGCCGGGCCATCTGAATATTCGGCGACAATACATAGATTCATGCAATGCAATGCATGAATCTATGTACCGGTATATTGTGATCAGTGGCGTGTGCGGGAGCCAGAGGGGGCGGCGCTCCAGCGCCCTCTATACACGCACCGCCACTGCAGCCTAGCAACAAACATAATACATTTAATGAGGGACACACCAGTCAGTATAATGTGTGATATACCGTGTACACACGGTCAGAAATTTCCGACAACAAATGTTCGATGTGAGCTTGTTGTCGGTAAATCCGATCGTGTGTAGGCTCCATCGGACATTTGCTGTCGGGAATTTCCGACAACAAATGTTTGAGAGCAGGTTCTCAATTTTTCCGACAACAAAAGTTTTGCTTGGAAATTCCGATCGCGTGCAGCCGATTCCGATGCATGAAAATCCTACGCACGCTCAATTTGACGCATGCTCGGAATCATTGAACTTCAATTTTCTCGGCTCGTCGTATTGTTGTACGTCACCGCGTTCTTGGCGATCGGAATTTCCGACAACATTTGTGTGACCATGTGTATGCAAGACAAGTTTGAGCCAACATCCGTTGAAAAAAAAAAAAAAATTCACGGTTTTGTTGTCGGAATGTCCGAACGTCGTGTGTACGCGCCAATAGTGTGTATAAGTGTGCAGAAAAAATGTTGCGTTAACTTACCGGAGACTGTGATGGGGTGAGCGGGGCAATATTACAGCTGTCATTGTGGAGGCTCGGTGAATTCGGTGGCGACGGCGTGTAGGAGCGATCCATGTCATGCTCTGCAAGGGAAGAAGTCGGACAAAGTCAAGATTTGCTAACCATTGTTTCTGAGAGCAGTTCCAGGAAAAGCAGTCAAGAAATGATTCACGGTATCCATCAAAAGACAGCAACTCAGCTCAATTCATTGACGTTAATTTCTCTGTAGTCTCCTGCAACCAGGATCCAGAGAACACCTTGCAGGGTCAGTGGGAGTGTTCTTTCCTAAAGTTGGGATCGTGCAGCGCCCACTGACCAGGCAAGGTGTGCTCAGGATCTTTGTACCCCCCCGCCACATCTCCAGTCATATTCAACTTCTAGGACAAGTCAGATTGTTTTTCGGTGGCTATGAATATTTTAGTAGAGACTTTATTTTTGAACAGACTTTGTTTGTTTGTGTGAGATGGTTCCTGTAGTAGGCATCGTTGTGTATTCCTCTACTGCACCACAAACCAGGGCTCCCAAGATCCCCAGATTAGACATAATGGAGTAGAGTGTCTGAGGGCTCCCAGATCAGCAGATAAAATAGATTAGTGTGACTTGGGGTTTTTAGATTAGCAGAATAGGCATAATGGAGTGGGGTGACTGGGGTATCTCAGATTAGACATAATGGATTAGGGTGATTTGGGGTTCTTAGATTAGCAGATTAGACATAATGGAGTAGGGTGACTGGGGGTTCCAAGATTAGACATAATAGAGTTGGGTAACATCATGGAGTAGGGTGACTGGGGGTTCCAAGATTAGACATAATAGAGTTGGGTAACATCATGGAGTAGGGTGACTGGGGGTTCCAAGATTAGACATAATAGAGTTGGGTAACATCATGGAGTAGGGTGACTGGGGGTTCGAAATTACACATAATAGAGTTGGGTAACATCATGGAGTAGGGTGACTGGGGGTTCCAAGATCAGACATAATAGAGTTGGATAACATCATGGAGTAGGGTGACTGGGGGTTCCAAGATTAGACATAATAGAGTTGGATAACATCGTGGAGTAGGGTGACTGGGGGTTCCAAAATTAGACATAATAGAGTTGGGTAACATCATGGAGTAGGGTGACTGGGGGTTCCAAGATTAGACATAATAGAGTTGGGTAACATCATGGAGTAGGGTGACTGGGGGTTCCAAGATTAGACATAATAGAGTTGGGTAACATCATGGAGTAGGGTGACTGGGGGTTCCAAGATTAGACATAATAGAGTTGGGTAACATCATGGAGTAGGGTGACCGGGGGTTCCAAGATTAGACATAATAGAGTTGGGTAACATCATGGAGTAGGGTGACTGGGGGTTCCAAGATTAGACATAATAGAGTTGGGTAACATCATGGAGTAGGGTGACTGGGGGTTCCAAGATTAGACATAATAGAGTTGGGTAACATCATGGAGTAGGGTGACTGGGGGTTCCAAGATTAGACATAATAGAGTTGGGTAACATCATGGAGTAGGGTGACTGGGGGTTCCAAGATTAGACATAATGGAGTAGAGTGTCTGAGGGTTCCCAGATCAGCAGATAAAATAGATTAGTGTGACTTGGGGTTTTTAGATTAGCAGAATAGGCATAATGGAGTGGGGTGACTGGGGCATCTCAGATTAGACATAATGGATTAGGGTGATTTGGGGTTATTAGATTATCAGATTAGACATAATGGAGTAGGGTGACTGGGGGTTCCAAGATTAGACATAATAGAGTTGGGTAACATCATGGAGTAGGGTGACCGGGGGTTCCAAGATTAGACATAATAGAGTTGGGTAACATCATGGAGTAGGGTGACTGGGGGTTCCAAGATTAGACATAATAGAGTTGGGTAACATCATGGAGTAGGGTGACCGGGGGTTCCAAGATTAGACATAATAGAGTTGGGTAACATCATGGAGTAGGGTGACTGGGGGTTCCAAGATTAGACATAATAGAGTTGGGTAACATCATGGAGTAGGGTGACTGGGGGTTCCAAGATTAGACATAATAGAGTTGGGTAACATCATGGAGTAGGGTGACTGGGGGTTCCAAGATTAGACATAATAGAGTTGGGTAACATCATGGAGTAGGGTGACTGGGGGTTCCAAGATTAGACATAATAGAGTTGGGTAACATCATGGAGTAGGGTGACTGGGGGTTCCAAGATTAGACATACTAGAGTTGGGTAACATCATGGAGTAGGGTGACTGGGGGTTCCAAGATTAGACATAATAGAGTTGGGTAACATCATGGAGTAGGGTGACGGGGGCTTCCAAGTTTAGACATAACGGAGTAGGCTTCTTAGATCCCCAGATTAGACATAACGGAGTAGGCTTCTTTGATCCCCAGATTAGACATAATGGAGTAAGGTGATCGGGGGTTCTTGGATCACCAGATAGGACATAATTAAGTGGGGTGACTGGAGGTTACTCAGGCTTCCCAGATTAGACATAACGGAGTAGGGTGACATGGGGTTCTTAGATCACCAGACTAGACATAATGGAGTAAGGTGACTTGGGGTTCTTGGATCACCAGATAAGACATAATAAAGTGGGGTGACTGGGGGTTACTGGGGCTTTCTCGATTAGAAATAATAGAGTAGGGAGATATGGGGTTCTTAGATCACTAGTTTAGACATAATTGATTTGGCTGGAGGTTCCTAGTTTAGACATAATAGTTTAAGGTGACATGGGAATTTTAGATCACCAGATTAGACATAATGAAGTAGGGAGATTGGCGTTACTCGGGCTTCCCAGATTAGACATAATAGGGTAGAATGACATGGGGTTCTTAGATCACCAGACTAGACATAATGTAGTGGGTTGACAGGGGCTTCCCTGATTGGACATAATGGAGTAGGGTGATCACCAGATTAGATGTAATGGAATAGGGTGACTTGGGGTTCTTAGATCACCAGATTAGACATAATTGAGTGGGAAGACTTGGGGTTCTCAGATCCTCAAATTAGATGTAATGGAGTGAGGTGACTGGGGTTTCCCTGATCCCCAAATTCAACGTAATGGAGTAGGGTGACTGGGGGGTTCTTAGATCACCAGATTAGACATAATGGAGTGAGGTGACTGGGGATTCCCAGAACCCCAGTTTACATATCATAGAGTAGGGTAACTGGGGGTTCCAATATCACCAGATTAGACATAATGGCGTGTGGGTGACTGGGGGTTCTTAGATCACCAGATTAGATGTAATGGATTAGGGTGACTTGGGGTTCTTAGATCACCAGATTAGAGATAATGGAGTGGGGTGACTGGGGCTACCCAGAACAGACATAATGGAGTAGGGTGAGTGGGGGTTCTGATATTAGACATAATATAGTAGGGTGACATGGGATTCTTAGATCACCAGATTAGACATCATGGAGTAGGGTGACTGGGTTTTTTGGATCACCAGATAAAACATAATACAGTGGGGTGACTGGGCGTTACTGGGGCATCCCAGATTACACATAATGGAGTAGGGAGACATGGGGTTCTTAGATCACCAGATTAGATATCGTAGAGTAGGGTGACTGGGGGTTACTGGGGCTTCCCAGATTAGACATAATGGAGAAGGGTGACATGGGGTTCTTAGATCCCCAGATTAGACATAATGAAGTAAGGTGACTGGGGGTTCATAATGGCGTGTGGGTGACATGGGATTCTTAGATCACCAGATTAGACATTATGAAGTAGTGTGACTGGGGGTTACTGGGGCTTTTCCGAGATTAGACATAACAGAGTAGGGTGACACGGGGTTCCCAGATCCCCAGATTATACATAATGCCTTCTGGGTGACCGGGGGTTCCCAGATCCCCAGATTATACATAATGCCTTCTGGGTGACCGGGGGTTCCCAGATCCCCAGATTATACATAATGCCTTCTGGGTGACCGGGGGTTCCCAGATCCCCAGATTATACATAATGGGCCAGATTCAGAAAAAATGGCTGAAGTTTAGGCGGGCGTAGCGCATCTCATATACGCTACGCCGCCGTAACTTAGAGAGGCGAGTACCGTATTCACAAAGAACTTGCGCCCTAAATTAGGGCGGCGTAGCGCAAATGGGCCGGCGTAAGCCCGCGTAATTCAAATTATCAAGGCAGTGGGCGTGTTGTATTACAATGAGCCGTGACCCCATGCAAATTAGGGGCCGAACGAACGGCGCATGCGCGCGCATTGCTCAGAATCACGTCGCAAATACTCCCTAAGATACGTCGGCTCAATGCTTTTTCGACGTGAACGTAACCTACGCCCATCCCCATTCACGTACGACTTACGCAAACGACGTAAAATACGACGCTGTTCCGACGTTTCCGACGTCCATACGTTAACATGACTTACACCTGCTTTATGGTGGGGTAAAGTTACGCCGGACCAAATCCTTACGTAAACAGCGTATATATTAATACGCCGGGCGCAAGTACGTTCGTGAATCGGCGTATCTAGCTCATTTGCATATTCGACGCGGAAATATACGGAAGCGCCCCTAGCGGCCAGCGTAAATATGCACCCAAGATACGACGGCGTAGGAGACTTACGTTGGTCGTATCTTGGCTGCATTCAAGCGTAACTGATTCTAAGAATCAGGCACATAGATACGACAGCGCTCATTCGGACATCAGTAGTTACGCCGTCGTAAGTCCTTTGTGAATCTGGCCCAATGCCTTCTGGGTGACCGGTGTTTCCCAGATGCCCAGGTTAGGCGTAACAGAACACAATGACTGGTGGTATCTTCAAAAGTCATTGAATTATTTATCAGTTCAGTAATTCCCTGAAATCTGTTTTTGTACGCACGCCAACTAAAATCGGAAATCGGACTTGCGCTGTAAGAGCCAGCTCTATTAGTTGATAGGCAGGAGGGAGGTGGAAGCACTTGGATGGGTTCACAGCAGGGGAACAGCTCAGGTTGGGAATTTAGATGTCACCATTGGGGTAGATTCAGTAAGATATGCGCATTTTTTACGTAGGCGCAGGGCACCGTTTTTGCCCTGCGCCCCCGCAAATTTTCTGCGCTACCCTCGATTCACGGAGCAGTAGCTCCGTAAATTGCGAGGGCGCTCCGGCAAAATGCCCGGCCTAAGCGCGCGCAATTTAAATGATCCCGTAGGGGGCGGTAATCATTTAAATTAGGCGCGTTCCCGCGCCGAGCGTAGTGCGCATGCTCCGTCTGGAAACTTTCCCGACGTGCATTGCGGTAAATGACGTCACAAGGACGTCATTTGCTTCAAAGTGAACGTGAATGGCGTCCAGCGCCTTTCACGATTCACTTACGCAAACGACGTAAATTTCAAATTTCGCGACGCGGGAACGACGGGTATACTTTAGCATTGGCTGCCCCTGCTATAGAAGGGGCAGCCTTACGCAAAAAAAACGCCGTACGCAAACAACGTAAACTGCGTACGCAGGGCTCGCGTAACGTTGTGAATCGGCGTTAGTATGCAATTTGCATACTATACGCTGAGCACAACGGGAACGCCACCTAGCGGCCATCGCAAGAATGCAGCCTAAGATATGCGGGCATAAGAGCCTAATGCCACGCATATCTTATGCTGCAGTCGGCGTAACGAGCTTTCTGAATACAGAACACTCGTTAAGCCCGGGCAAGTAAGCAATTGCGCTGCGTAACTATGGTTACGCAGGCGCAATTGCTCTCTGAATCCGGGTCACTGTGTTGGTTTCAGTAGAAGTCCATAGAGTAAGAAGGGGGAGGGGCAGCGGCACAAAATCTGCAGAAGTGCAGGGTCAGTTCTCTTGTACTATACAGTGTAAAGTGAGGGGGGGGGGGGGTAACATCTGACAACAAACATGAGATAACCGTTATTACTCAGGTTCATGGCTTGGGTATTAAAGATGACCTGTCCCAGGAACTGCCTGACCTCCAATCAAATACCCTCTAATTACGCATAATAACCCACACAAGACACCAATTTGGAGATGAATGGCCAGATTAAAGTGTCCTTGGCTCTAACTGCAAAGTATCCCCCAATACCGACCATACATAATGATCTGATGGTAGCTCAACTTTAACCACTTCAGCCCCGGACCATTTGGCTGGCCAAAGACCAGGCTGCTTTTTTTGCGATTCGGCACTGCGTCGCTTTAAATGACAATTGCGCGGTCGTGCGACGTGGCTTCCAAACAAAACTGACGTCTTTTTTCCCCCACAAATAGAGCTTTCTTTTGGTGTTATTTGATCGCCTCTGCAGTTTTTTTTTTTTGCGCTATAAACAAAAAAAGAGCGACGATTTTGAAAAAAAAAAAGCAATATTTTTTACTTTTTTCTATAATAAATATCCCCCAAAAATATATAAAAAAACATTTTTTTCCTGAGTTTAGGCCGATACGTATTCTTCTACATATTTTTGGTAAAAAGAAAACGCAATAAGTGTATATTAATTGGTATATTGATTGGTTTGCGCAAAAGTTATAGCGTCTACAAAATAGGGGATAGATTTATGGCATTTTTATTAATATTTTTTTTTTACTAGTAATAGCGGCGATCAGCGATTTTTATCGTGACTGCAACATTATGGCGGACACATCGGACACCTTTGACGCCATTTTGGGACCATTGTCATTTTTAAAGCGATCAGTGCTATAAAAATGCACTGATTACTGTGAAAATGACACTTTCAGTGAAGGGGTTAACCTGTAGGGGGTGCTGAAGGGTTTAAGTGTGTCCTAGGGAGTAATTCTAACTGTTAGGGGGCGTGGCTACTAGTGACACGTCACTGATCGATGTTCCCGACGACAGGGAACAGACGATTAGTGACCGGTCACTAGGAAGAACGGGGAGAAGTTGTGTTTACACTGACATCTCCCTGTTCTTCAGCTCTGTGTCCCGATTGCGGGACACCCGTGGACATCGAGTCCGCGGGTCCCGCGGGCACAGTCACGGAGTTCGCAACCACACGACGGCAACTTAAAGGGGACGTCAGAGGCGACTCTAGGCTTTGTGAGGCCTTAGGCAAAACTTGACATGGGGCCCCACTCACACCCATGATGGGAAAAATAATTCAAGGACAAGAGCCTCTTCCCCACAACCCTGGCCGGTAGTTGTGGAGGTCTGCAGGCAGGGGGCTTATTGGAATCTAAAAGCCCCCTTTAAAAAGGCAGCCTCCAGATCCTGCTCTTAGGGGAGATGGCCACCCGGTGATGTCACCTGGTAAACCCGCCCCCTTGTGACGTCATTGACTGACGGCATCCTGGGTCATTGACGTCACAAGGGATGGGGTCACCGATATTCACTGTTTGTTAGGGATGCTGGCTCCTGAGTCAGGGCTCTTAACGCTGCCTGAGCACAGCAATGTTAAGGTCAGACACAACACTAAACATATGGAAAAATTGATTTTGTTTTTCGGTTTTGTTCAGTTTCAACCCAAAGTCCCGAAACCACCCCCCACCCCCCCAGGTGAGGTTCAACCCAAAGTTAAACTAGGTTGAAGCAAGTCGGCGGCGCACGCACGTGACCACATGGTGGCAAACTAAAGTATACTATATATACGCCCATTTGCCCAGCCGTGCCATTCTGTCGACGTATACGTTTGTGCGGCGGTCTGCAATCGGTTAACGGAACAAAAAAGGAGCAAATAAGAGAAGTGGATGGTCGGGGTGTACATACCCTTTAAATCCTCTTCAGTCTTCAGCTCCCTGACGAAGGTTCCTTTCCCTATTTCAAGGTCAAACAACACTCAGCCTCAAACCCTGAACCTCCCGACAGGTTCAATCAACGTCAAGCGGCGACTGTTTTCATTTTACCTCACAAAGGACCTGGAGACGCGGAGCGCGGTGCCATGATTTCATCCGAAGCCCCCACCCACCCCCCCCCCCCCCTGACACCGCGGTGGGATTTCAGAAATTTCCCCCCTCTGATTAATACCACATGTGCGCAAAGACTCTGAATCCTGCCATGAAAGGCGGCCAGAACCTTCCCCGAGGACCTAGCAGACGTCCTCTCCGTTCCCCGGGCCCCCTTCTCCTATAAACTGTTCCATGCCCACCCTGGAGGCAGCCCCCCGATATCAGTCATCAGACGAGGGGCCCCCCCCGTAAACAGAGACGTTCAAGCATCAAGCTGTTGTTGAAGACGACGTGCGCGCAACGCGCCCCCCCCCCCCCCAGGATAGGGTTAACCGCCGTCTGCCTCCCGTAAGAGGCTTAATTTTCAGAAATCAGGCTTCCGTCTGGCTCAGCATGAAAGTTCCAAATTTTATTTACATTTCTCCATTATAAACAGAAAGAAAAAAAGGATTATTCCCGAGTTCAAAGCGGAGATTTTAACGATGAAAAAGGACGATCGTTTCATTAGGAAATAGGAGGTTGTGTTGTAAAGCCGGAGCGCCTAAAATCCCAGAATAAAGCCAATCAGCCAATTACTGGAGAGACGGGAGATAAATTGGATTCAGATAAATGAATAGTTTGACCTGATAGGTAATAAAAAAAAATGGAAATATTTCCTAAACATAGAATAAATGGAGATCATTAGCTGGATTCAGCTAGGGGCGCGCATCTTTGCGGCGGCGTAGCGTAGCGTATTTACACTACACCACCGTAAGTTAGCTAGGCAAGTACTGTATTCACAAAGTACTTAAAGCGGGAGTTCACCCAATTATGTTTTTTTTATCTTTTCCCCTTAGATTCCTGCTCGTTCGGTCTAGGGGAATCGGCTATTTGTATTAGAATATGAGCAGTACTTACCGTTTTTGAGATGCATCTTCTCCGTCGCTTCCGGGTATGGGTCTTCGGGAGCGGGCGTTCCTATTTTGATTGACAGTCTTCCGAGAGGCTTCCGACGGTCGCATCCATCGCGTCACTAGTAGCCGAAAGAAGCCGAACGTCGGTGCGGCTCTATACTGCGCCTGCGCACCGACGTTCGGCTTCTTTCGGAAAATCGTGACGCGATGGATGCGACCGTCGGAAGCCTCTCGGAAGACTGTCAATCAAAATAGGAACGCCCGCTCCCGCAGCCCATACCCGGAAGCGACGGAGAAGATGCATCTCGTAAACGGTAAGTACGGATCATATTTTAAAACCGATTCCCCTAGACAAAACGAGCATCCATCTAAGGGGAAAAAGGGTCATGTACGGGTGAACCCCCGCTTTAAAGAAGAAAAACAAGATGCGATATATAAAAAATATAAATTCTAGAGATCATGACATAAATCAGTGTCCATGAATGATACAAAACGTGAAAAATCAATAAACATAGTCTTTAGACAAGCCACGAAAGTCCTGATCACCAGTGCAGTGAAGGAAACAGAAAAAACAGTCCATAAATGTTGATCAAAGGCTGCGGTGACGATCCAATAGACAGAAAACCTCCACCATAAATCAATATATCTGCTTACCAGATATCCAGCGGTCTCTTAATTAAAAGAAGACCCCAGAAGGCATGTAGGTAGACACTATGGTAGTTGGAACTTGGAACGTAGATAGGCTGAATGTCATGTACACCTCCGTCTCAAGCCAATGGATGGAAAATTAGGACCCCGATTCCCATGAAAGACACATAAGGGCCACAATAGTGTAATAACGTAGGTAACATTTATTAAAAGAAAGACAAAAACGCACTTACATATAAGCAGTGTAAAATAGGCATGTCAAATTTGGAGCTCCGGCCGGAAGCCAACCAAAAAGACCCCTCCAAGTAGGTAGGGAAATGTGCAATCAACGGGGGGTGATCCGATGCGACACACGTTCCGCCCGACCAGTTTCGCGAAAACTCACTTCCTCATGGGGCACGTTCGGAAGTGAGTTTTCGCAAAACCGGTCGGGCGGAACGTGTGTCGCATCGGATCACCCCCCGTTGATTGCACATTTCCCTACCTACTTGGAGGGGTCTTTTTGGTTGGCTTCCGGCCGGAGCTCCAAATTTGACATGCCTATTTTACACTGCTTATATGTAAGTGTGTTTTTGTCTTTCTTTTAATAAATGTTACCTACGTTATTACACTATTGTGGCCCTTATGTGTCTTTCATGGGAATCGGGATCCTAATTTTCCATCCATTGGCTTGAGACGGAGGTGTACATGACATTCAGCCTATCTACGTTCCAACTACCATAGTGTCTACCTACATGCCTTCTGGGGTCTTCTTTTAATTAAGAGACCGCTGGATATCTGGTAAGCAGATATATTGATTTATGGTGGAGGTTTTCTGTCTATTGGATCGTCACCGCAGCCTTTGATCAACACTTATGGACTGTTTTTTCTGTTTCCTCCACTGCACTGGTGATCAGGACTTTCGTGGCTTGTCTAAAGACTATGGGCCATATTCTCTCTAAATATCCGCCTGCTGCGCTTAAGGCACTTACACTCCGCTGTCCCAACTTACTGGAGCAGGTGTTGTATTCTCCAAACACTTGCTCCATAAGTTGGGACAGCGGAGTGTAAGTGTCCCGGCGTAGCCTGGCGGATCTCCAAGGGGGCGGCTTCTATTCAAATGAAGCGCGCCCCGATGCGAAAGAACTGGGCATGCGCCGGGCTGCAAAAAGCCCAGTGCGCATGCTCCAGTTCTCGGCGGAAAACGTCAATGACGCCGACGTGTGCGTCATTGACGTAAAGTCGTATTCAAGAACGACTAACGTAAACGACGTACCCGACGAAAAAACACGACGGGACCCGACGCCATCCGTAACATGGCCTACGCGAGACTTGCGGAAACTTACCCCTCATATAGCAGGAGTAAGTTTCCGCTTACGCAAACGACGTTAGCGACGGTTACGCGGCGCGAACTCGTTCGGGAATCGGCGTAGAAGGATCATTTGCATACGCAAATGACTCCTTCACGTAAATGCCATCTAGCGGCGGCCGGCGTCATTGCATTTAAGATCCGCCAGTGTAAGTGACTTACAGATGGCGGATCTTAAGTGTATCTATGCAAAAATGATTCTAAGAATCAGTCGCATAGATACACGGGCCAAAAAAGGGAGTTACGATGGAGTATCTGACTTACTCCATCGTAACTTCACTTATAATATGGCCCTATGTTTATTGATTTTTCATGTTTTGTATCATTCATGGACACTGATTTATGTCATGATCTCTAGAATTTATATTTTTTATATAGCGCATCTTGTTTTTCTTCTTTATGTAACTACTGTACAATATTCACAGTAAGGTGCAGCTTTATCTACATTGATTTTGTTTACACATGTGTATCATTCATGAGCATTAGTTTGTTCATCTTCATATCTATTAGCGCAGTTGCTCCCACATAATTTTTTTCACAAAGTACTTGCCTGCTAAGTTACGGCGGCGTAGCGTAAATGTGGCCGGCGTAAGCGCGCCTAATTCAAATTAGGCTGAGGGGGCGTGTTTTATGTTAATATGGGTTGACCTGACGTGATTGACATTTTTTAGGAACGGCGCATGCGCCGTCCGTGTTCATATCCCAGTGTGCATTGCGGCAAAGTGAGCCGCAAGGGCGTATTGGTTTCAACGTGGATGTAAATTACGTCCAACCCTATTCACGGAACGACGGCCATACTTAACATTACTAGTCCAGCTATTTGATGGAATAACTTTACGCCTGAAAATGCCTTACGTAAACGGCGTATCTTTACTGCGACGGGCGCACGTACGTTCGTGAATAGGCGTATCTAGTGATTTACATATTCTACGTCAAACTCAATGGAAGCGCCACCTAGCGGCCAGCCTAAATATTGCACCCTAAGATACGATGGCGCAGGCCGTCGTATCTTAGATAGGTTTAAGTGTATCTCTGTTTGAGAATACACTTAAACTTAGGACGGCGCAGATTCCGAGTTAGGTCGGCGTATCTACTGATACGCCGACCTAACTCTACCTGAATCTAGCTACATATGATTGGATGGAGAAGAAAAAAGTAGTATTTGAAAGTGAAGAGATACACTATTAGGTAGATTCAGGTAGAGTGGTGTATACTTGCGGCGGCGTAGCTTAGCGTGTTTAGGCTACGCCGCCGTAAGTTAGCGAGGCAAGTACTTGATTCTCAAAGTACTTGCCTGCTTAGTTACGGCGGCGTAGCCTAAAGCGGGCGGGCGTAAGGGCGCCTAATTCAAATGTGTCTGAGGGGGCGTGTTTTATGTTAATGGGGCTTGACCTTACGTTTTTTACGTTTTTTTTAGACTGCGCATTCACCGGGCGCCTACATTTCCCAGTGTGCATTGCGGCTAAGTACGCCGCACGGGCCTATTGATTTTGACGTGGACGCTATTCGCGGACGACTTACGCAAACGACGTAAAAATTTCGAATTTCGAAGCGGGAACGGCGGCCATACTTTAACATTACTATTCCATCTATTAGATGGAATAACTTTAGGCCTGATAATGCCTTACGGAAACGGCGTAAATGTACTGCGGCGGCCGGGTGTACGTTCTTGAATCGGCGTATCTACTAATTTAGATATTCTACGCCGACCGCAATGGAAGTGCCACCTAGCGGCCAGCCTCAATATTGCAACCTAAGATAGGACGGCGCAAGCCGTCGTATCTTAGATATGTTTAAGCGTATCTCTGTTTGAGAATACGCTTAAACATAAGTCGGCGTAGATTCTGAGTTAGGTCGGCTTATCTACTGACTAACTCTTTCTGAATCTACCTATATATTACCAAAATTGCCTCCACAATTTTCGAATTCTCTAGTTATAGGACAAAGTTACGTTATTTATTTTTTATCAAGTAGCTTTCCATATATATTACCAAAAGTATTGGGACACCTGCCTTTACACGCACATGAACTTTAATAGCATCCCAGTCCAATGCTGGCCATACACTATACGAAAAATCGGCCGAACCCATTTTCGAAAAACGTAGATTCGGCCGTGAGAGCAAACGATAGTGCCATCATGTAATGACCTATAAATAGTTCAGTGGATATAAAGTAATGCATTTTTTGTTCGTTTTTATACCTAGAGCAGACAGTTCGGACGGGAAACACATATTAACCTTTCAATTTATCGTTCGTTTGGCAGAAAATTTCCAAACTTGTCCTTCGTTTTTTCGGCTCAAAAACGTCCCGTTTTGTGCCCATTAACTGGACGAAAAAACGAACAAAGGGCCAGATTCACTAACAATTACCGCGGCGTAACGTATCCCCTTTACGTTACTCCGCCGCAAGTTTTCATCGTAAGTGCTTGATTCACAAAGCACTTGCGTGTAAACTTGCGGCGGTGTAGCGTAAAGCCGTCCGGCGCAAGCCCGCCTAATTCAAATGGGGTGTGTACCATTTAAATTAGGCGCGCTCCCGCGCCGAACGTTCTGCGCATGCTCCGTGTGAAAATTTCCCGCCGTGCTTTGCCCGAAATTACGGCGCCCCGACGTGTTTTTTGAACGGCAACGTGCGTTACGTCCTTTAGTATTCCCGGACGTCTTACGCAAAAAAAAAAAAATTCAAATTCGACGCGGGAACGACGGCCATACTTTAACATGGCTGGTCTAAATCTAAGCCATGAAATAGCAGGCCTAATTTTGCGACGTGAAAAGCTGACTAGCGACAACGTAAGAGAATGCGACGAACGCGCGTACCTTCGTGGATCGCCGTAAACAGCTAATTTGCATACCCGACGCAGGAAAACGACGCAAACTCCACCCAGTGGCCGCCGGAAAATTACACCTACGATCCGAAGGCGTACAAAGCCAAAAGCCGTCATATCTTGGTTTGAGGATTTCAAATCAAGATACGACGCGGCAAATTTGAAAATACGCCGGCGTATCAGTAGATACGCCGGCGTATTTCTGCTGTGAATCTGGCCCCTACTGTCTAAATGACCGAATTTCGGACGATTTTTCGTATAGTGTATGGCCAGCATTAGTGCGTAGGGTTCAATATTGGGTTGGCCCACCCTTTGCAGCTATAACAGCTTCACCTCTTCTGGGAAGGCCGTCCACAAGGTTTAGGAGTGTGTCTATGGGAATGTTTCACCATTCTTCCAGAAGCCCATTTGTGAGGTCAGGCACTAATGTTGGATTAGAAGACCTGGCTTGTAGTCTCCGCTCTAATTCATCTCAAAGTTATTCTATGGGGTTGAGGTCAGGCCAGTCAAGTTCCTCCACCCCAAACTCCCTCATCCATGTCTTTATGGACCTTGCTTTGTGCCCTGGTGCGCAGTCATGTTGGAACAGGAAGGGTCCATCCCCAAACTGTTCCGACATGCTCTCGGGGACCCGTAGAAAGAATTGGCTGCCCCCGGGTGACGATCATTGAGATTTCCGGTGACCAGATGGAGGCCCGTGCGCGAGGTTAGGGTTAGGGGGTTAGGGTGAGGTTGTTAGGGTTAGGGCTTTTTCCAAATGTGTAGTCGTGTCTATGTGATATCTGTACTTCAATAATCTATTAGCTGGATTCAGATAGCTTTACGCCGGTGTATCAGTAGATACGCCGACGTAACTCTGAATCTACGCCGTCCTAAATGTAAGCGTATTCTGGAAACCAGATACGCTTAAATTAGGCTAAGATACGAGCGGCGTAAGTCTTCTACGCCATCGTATCTTAGGGTGCAATATTTACGCTGGCCGCTAGGTGGCGCTTCCGTTGAGTTTGGCGTAGAATATGCAAATGACTAGATACGCCGATTCAGAAACGTACGTGCGTCCGGCGCATTTTTTTTTACGTCTTTTTCCGGCAAAAAGTTAGTCTAACAAATAGCTGGCCTATTCAATGTTAAGTATGGCCGTCGTTCCCGCGTCGAAATTTGAAATTTTTACGTAGTTTGCGTAAGTCGTCCGTGAATGGGGCTGGACGTAATTTACGTTCACATCGAAACCAATACGTTCCTTGCGGCGTACTTTGGAGCAATGCACACTGGGATATGTACACGGCCGTTGGGTCACCAATCATTTACATAAAACACACCCCCTCATCCTCATTTGAATTTGGCGCGCTTACGCCGGCCCCATTTACGCTACGCCGCCGTAACTTAGGAGGCAAGTGCTTTGTGAATACAGCACTTGCCTCTCTGACTTACGGCGGCGTAGCGTAAATACGATACGCCACGCTGCCTGAAATATGCGCCGCCCTACCTGAATCCAGCTATATATGTATGTGTTGATGAATTTATGGGAATTTTACAAACATCATCAAATATTGTCTTTTTATATATTTATGGTCTATTATATTACCAATCATTATTAATTTAATGTAATTAATGTTTACCTATACTTAATTAAAATATTTATATTTACAATTATATTGATGGTTGTTTTTCCCTAAACTGCGCACTCCATATAAAGTCCCAACTTGTTTATAGTATTCCATTCCCCTGTTCCTTTATTTTTTATTTATTATTTTTGTTAGGGTGTTAGGGTTAGGGTGTTAGGGGGTTAGGGTGCTAGGATTAGGGGTTAGGGTTAGAATTAGGGTTAGGGTGTTAGGGTTAGGGTGTTAGGGTTAGGGTGTTAGAGGGTTAGGGTGTTAGAGGGTTAGGATTAGGGGTTAGGGTTAGAATTAGGGTTAGGGTGTTCCCTTGAAGAATAAGGCTAGGACTCAGAAATTGGAACAGGGTTAGGGTTAGGGTTAGGGGTAGGGTTTAGGAGTTAGGGTTTTCTCTTGAAGAATAAGGCTAGGACTCAGGAATTGGAACATGGACCTTCCACCGAGGTCAAAGGTGAGAAGGCGGGTTCCCAGAGGTCAAAGGTCATGAGGCGTGGCTGACCCACCCCCACAAAAGTGTACCGCCTACCCCAACTAAGTCGGGGAATGAACAAGTGAATTTATTTTTACCGATCTCATGCCTCCCAGCCTGGAGGAGAGATGTGAGGTCTTTTTGACCCCGCCTCTCTCCATAAAGAGGACCTGTCATGATAGATTCCTATTACAAGGGAGGTTTACATTCCTTGTAATAGGAGTAAAAGTGATCTAAATAAAAATAAAATGTAAAAGAAAGTGTAAAAATAAAAAAAAGTAAAAAAAGAGTAAAACGCCCCTGTCCCCAGTAGCTCGCACCCAGAAGCGAACACACACGCAAGTCCCGCCCACATATGTAAACGCCGTTCAAACCACACATGTGAGGTATCGCCACGTGCGTTAGAGCGTGTGCAACAATTCTAGCACTAGACCTCCTCTGTAACTCTAAACTGGTAACCTGTAAAAAAATAAAAATAAAGGGCCGCCTATGGAGATTTTTAAGTACCGAAGTTTGGCGCCATTTCATGAGTGTGCGCAATTTTAAAGCGTGACATGTTGGGTATCTATTTACTCGGCGTAACATCATCTTTTTACATTGTACAAAAAAATTGGGCTAACTTTACTGTATTGTTATTTTTTAATTCATGAAACAGTTTGAAAAATTGTTGCGCAAATACCGTGCTAGATAAAAAGTTACGATGACCGCCATTTTATTCCCTAGGGTGTCTGCAAAAAAAAAAAAAAAACACATATATACTGTTTGGGGGTTCTGAGTAATTTTCTAGCAAAAAAATTATGATTTTTACATGTAGGAGAGAAGTGCCAGAATTGGCCCGGTATGAAAGTGGTTAAAGTGATCAGCGACTGGATCACTTTTACATTAAAGCCAACCACTGGCTGGAAAAATCAATGTCAAACTCAAGCAGCAGAAGCAGCTGGGAGCTTGTTTCAACCCCCTGGATACCATGCCGTTTATAAACGTCCCTTATATTCAGCGATTTGCGTGAACGAGCCGACCTGCCGCAGTATAATGGTCGGAAAGTGGTTAAAAGAAAGCCATGTACAATTCCCTGCCAGGCCCCTCCCACCAGTCATGATCTGCTTGCATTGCACAGAGACCTAGTGGTGACATCATTGGGTCTATAATAAGATACGTACCGTATTTATTGGGGTATAGCGCGCACCCCTAAAGTTGCCCCGAAATTCCTGTGAAAAAAAGATTTTTGTACTTACAGTTTGGTGTCTTGCACGGCGTCCATGGGCGGCCTCGTCGGGTCCGGCGTCCGTCTGCGGCTTCGGGTGCCCTCTTCGTCGGGTCCGGCGTCCTTCTGCGGCGTCCGCCTCGCTCGTTTCCCGCTTTCCCGCGCCGAGTTTGAATACTGCGCCGGCATATACCGAGCGCAGTACACTCGCGTATAGTCGGCAATGCTCACGCTGACGTCCTGGACGTACAGGACGTGAGCGCGAGTGTAGACGAGACTGCCCGACTATACACGAGTGTACTGCGCTCTGTATATGTCGGCGCAGGATTCAAACTTGGCGTGGGAAAGCGGGTATCGGCGTATATGATTTTCAGGGCAAAATAGTGCGCGGTATACGCCGATAAATACGGTAATAAAAAATACGTAAAAAAGTACGTAATAAAAAATAAAGCATGTTGATTGAGTCTGGAAAGTCTGGAAAGTAGCAGGCAGTCGGCTATAGAAAGTCTCCTCTCCCTCCCTCCTCCTGACTTTAAAGGGTTCAGGTCAATTTCACATTATTTGCACCAGATAATATAGAGTGATAGATCACTGCGTTGTGACAAATGGGATTATTTATAGGGAGACGTGTAAAGATGTCAGAGAAACCACTAATGGATTCCTTCTGCGCGGCGCTCCTCACACAAACCACAGCCGTGTAGACCGGGCCGGGGAAGACGTGTGCCAGGATCATGGTGGAAGGCTCTGACTGTTCAATGGAAGGGTGTAGGGAAAAAAATCTACTGCAGGACTTTATATATATTATCAGTTACAAAGTTATACAATAAAAAAAAGTTACAAATCTGGGAAACATCTTCTGGACATTTGTATGTATTGCAATTTGTAACATTTTCATCACCATAGAGCTGCAGGAAACTCTGATCCTTCTTAACCTCCCTGGCGGTATTATTCTTTCAGAAAAAAGATGCTGAAAGCGGTACCATTATTTGGCGTTTTATACTGTAGGCCTGTAATTTTTAGGAATAACTCACTTAAATCTGACCAAACAAGCTTCTAATAGGCATCCCGGTTATGACATTTTTTTTAAAAACAAAATTATAAATTATAATATAATAAATAATTATAAATAATTATAACAAATAATAATATAATTATAATAAAAATTATTCAATAATGTAATCAAATCAAAATCACTGAAATTTGCTCAGTTGCAGAATTGTCACTGTCATTATTTATTTTTTTTATGACGAATTTCCCCACAAATCGCTATCGCACAATTCTGCAAGTGATTATAATTTATTATCGCTGTTTTCTAGCTGCTCTAAAACTATTTTTGACATAAAGGGACACTTTTGGTTGGTATGGACAATCTACAGTTTGCAGGCAGAAAGAACGTTTTTTATAATATAAAAGTACATGAAGGACACTGGGCAGACCACTAGGGACAAGGGTGTGTGTGTTTTTTTTACATACAGTACTGTAATCTATAAGATTACAGTATACTGTATGTAATGTGTTTGTTTACTTTTTTGAATTTGGCGCCGTCCTCCGTCCTCGTGCATCGTAACGTCGCAGGGAACGGAGATCGGCGGCACAGGAGGACACTGTGTGAATCAAGCGAGGTCCCGCTCGCTCACACAGCGCGGTGGCATCGCTGGATCCAGGGACAAGGTAAGTAAACAGTGCCTGTGGATCTAGCGAGGCAAGTCCGAGTCAGACTCGGGAATACCGCCAGGCAGGTTAAGGCACTTATGCGATGCCAGACATCGAATGTGATCCGCAGCGCATTGCTATACATACATTGGGCTGGATTCAGATACAATGGTGTATCTATCCGCCCGGCGTAACGTATCTCAGATACGTTACGCCCCTGTAATTTAGGGCGCAAGTTCTGTATTCAGAAACAACTTGCGCCCTTAGTTACGGCGGCGTAACGTATCTGTGTCGGCGTAAGCCCGCCTAATTCAAATGTGGATGATGTGGGCGTGTTTTATGTACATTAACTATGACCCCGCGTATTTGACGGCATGCGCCGTTCGTGAAAAAAATCGCAGTGCGCATGCTCGAAATTCCGCCGCAAATCGTCATTGCTTTCGACGTGAACGTAAATTACGTCCAGCCCTATTCGCGAACGACTTACGCAAACAACGTAAAATTTTCAAAACTCGACGCGGGAACGACAGCCATACTTAACATAGGATACGCCTCATATAGCAGGGGTAACTATACGCCGAAAAAAGCCTAACGTAAACAACGTAGAAAAATGCACCGGCCGGACGTACGTTTCTGAATCGGCGTATCTAGCTCATTTGCATATTCCTCGCGTAAATATACGGAAGCGCCACCTAGCGGCCAGCGTGAATATGCAGCCTAAGATACGGCGGTGTAAGACACTTACGCCGGTCGGATCTTAGGGAAATCTATGCGTAACTGATTCTCTGAATCAGGCGCATAGATACGACCCCGCACACTCAGAGATATGACGGCGTATCTGGAGATACGCCGTCGTATCTTCTCTATGAATCTACCCCTATCTTCTATGTGAAGCAAATTCAGCCATACAGTTTGCATGGCTGAAATCGCATCGCATTCGCACCAAAATGGCGCAGGACCCATTTTCTGGTCCACACTGGAATCAGGTTGCATAGGTGTTCAGACCCATGTGATCCGATTCCACAATTCACACTGCATTCTGCAAACCAATTTGGGGGTGTATATTGGTTCGCAGATGTCAGTGTGAACTGCCTGCGATTTTGATGCGATGTGGGAACCCCCAAAGGGATTGCGGTGGTTCCCGCACCAGTGTGAACTGAGCCTTAGGGAACCACCGGCATCCCTTTGCGGGTTCCCGCATTGCATTAGGCCCCAAAACTTAGCACAGGGATGGTGGGAACCCCCTCATAATGGGCACAGCAAGTGTACAGATCCTAGAAGTTAACAGAGGGATGGTGGGGACCCCTCATAATGGGCACCTCAGGTATACAGACCCCAGAACTTAGCACAGGGATGGTGTGGACACCTCATAATGGTCATCCCAAGTATACAGACCACCAAAACTTAGCACCGGGTTTGTGGGAACCCCTCATAATGGGCACCCCAGGTATACAGACCCAGGAACTCAGCACAGGGATTGAGGGAACCCCTCATAATGGGCCCCCCTAGGTATACAGACCCCAGAACTCAGCACAGGGATGGAAGAAATCCCTCATAATGGGCACAGCAAGTGTACAGATCCTAGAAGTTAACAGAGGGATGGTGGGGACCCCTCATAATGGGGGCACCTCAGGTATACAGACCCCAGAACTTAGCACAGGAATGGTGTGGACACCTCATAATGGTCACCCCAAGTATACAGACCACCAAAACTTAGCACTGGGATGGTGGGAACCCCTCATAATGGCCCCCCCCCTAGGTATACAGACCCAGGAACTCAGTATATGGATTGAAAGAACCCCTCATAATGCCCCCCCCCCCCCAGGTATACAGACCCAGGAACTCAGCACAGGAATTGAGGGAACCCCTCATAATGGGCCCCCCTAGGTATACAGACCCCAGAACTCAGCACAGGAATGGAAGAAATCCCTCATAATGGGCACAGCAGGTGTACAGATCCTAGAAGTTAACACAGTGATGGTGGTGGCCCCTCATAATGTGCACAACAGGTGTAAAGACCTGGGAACTCAGCACAGGGATGGAGGGAACCCCTCATAATGGGCACATGCAAGCATGAAACCAGGGAATTGCATGCAAGGGTGGTGGGAACCCCTCATAATGAGCACAGCAGGTATACAGAACCATAAACTAAGCACAAGGATAGTGGGAACCCCCCATAATGGGTGCAGCAGGTATACAGACCCAGAAACTCAGTGCAGGTATGGTGCCAACCTCTAACAATGGGCAACACAGGTATGCAGACCTGGGAAATCAGCACAAGAATGATGGAGACCCACCATAATGGGCACAGCAGGTATACAGACCTGGAAACTCAGCACAGGGGTGGTGGGAACCCCTCATAATGGGCACAGACCTGGGAACTCAGTGCAGGTATAGTTGGGACCTCTAACAATGGGCAACACAGGTGTGCAGACCTGGGAAATAAGCACAAGAATGGTGGTGACCTCCCCATAATGGGCACAGCAGGTGTACAGACCTGGGAACTCAGCACAGGGATGGTGGGAAACTGCCATTCCACTCCTTGTCAGTGAAGGGTGTGGTTGCTAATTCCTTTGCTCCTGTGCTCCAGAGACCAGGGGCTAGAGTGGCTTCTCTGCCCCAGGAGGGATGCTGGATCCTGGGGAAGAGCCGGGCGGGGCCCCCCTGGATAGGCCTGTGGAAGATTCTGGGCCTACCCAAAGGAAAGATGAGTCCCTGTCAGCCTTCAGACAGAGGACTGTCAGTAAGTTGAAGCGGATTGAGAAGGAGGAGGAGAAATTGATGGTTTTGATGGCTGAGTTCAGAAAGAAAAAACAGATCTGTGCTAAAGTATACAGTAAGAAAAGACCAGCTCTGAGGCCTGAGCTGAAGGACCTGGAACAAGCTGTGAGGAAACAGAAGGATTTGCTGTATTCTCTGAAGGAGAAGAGCGGAATATTTAAAAAAATATATAAGAATGAGGAGCGATTTAATCTCATGAGAAGAGGAGCCGCTTCATGCATGGAGGATGGGGAAGCCAGCGAGGAGATGCAGGTGCAGGCACCTCTGACATTCGCTGAGCCCTCTGCCCCCTTCACACCCCAGCAATGTGGCACATCTCAGGAGGGTGAAGGTCCTGCCATGCTGGATTTCATAACCAAGTTGGAATCCCCTCCAGGTGCGGCTTCCCCGGATGGTGATGTCAAGATGGACGCCGTTTCCAATCCTGTGGAGAGAGCAAGATCCACCATGGAGTCTGCAGCAGCTGAGGGAAGCTCTGATCCCAGCCATAAAATCGCACAGGTGACAACCCAGCAAGCAGGTACAGTGTGTGTGCAGGATGGTGGTGGGAACTTTATTATTGACAATAAGCTTGCTGAGAGTTGTAGTGCTGCAGGCAGTCAGCCCATAGACAATGTACAGCCTACACCTGATAACTGCCAGTCTGCGGAGAGGTCCATGGACAATACAGTGACTTTGCCTGGACCAGGCACAGCGGCTGTACCTGCGAATGATGGAGGTGATGCTGGGTGCAGTAGTGCCACAACTCTGCAGAAGTCTGCATTGGACAGGACTGGAGCTGTGTGTACAGAGCGGGGGGAGGGGGTGGGTCCTGCCTCTGCTAATACAATCCCAGCTGAATCAGACGCTTTGCCGGCAGGTGTGACTGTGTCTAAGGACAGGACTGCAAATGCTGGGGGTGGAAGGAAATCCTATGCTGGTGTTGCTGCTGCAGGATCTGGGAAGGGGGAACAAGCAGGGAAGGAGCATGGGAATGGGTTGTCTTCCTCCCTGTTTAAAAGGAGGAATGTTGTGCAGCTGAGGTGGGAAGGCGGTGGAATCCCCCCACACAGGAGGGCGGTGGTGGATAAGATTCTGCAGATGGGGTTCACGCCCGCAGATATCTTCGCCCTGATCAGTCCGGCAGGTTCCTATGAGTATGATTTGTCCTTTCTCCGCCCGGAGTCTTTGGACATTTTTTGGGAGAAATATGAACACGTGTGTAGGGGCCTGCCGGACTGGAAGGGGCTCATGCCCAAACTTGTCTCCCGCCAGCCACTCATTAAAGTGGTCACGATTCTGGTCCGCAATGAGTCCATACCACCGGGGGATCTATGTATATGGCTGAGGAGGTATGGAGACGTCCTGGGCCCCCTAAAGAAGATTCTGGATGACCGGGGAATATGGACGGGGGGATGGTCTGCTCAGTTAAAACTAAAGATCATTGATAATGTCGTCCAGCATCTGCCATCCTCAGCTTTCCTGGGGAGGGACAGGCTGACCATCTTCTATCCGGGCCAACCAAAGCTCTGCAATAAATGTGGAGACAAGAGTCACCTTGCATCCTCCTGTCCAGTGATGAAGTGCTCTCTGTGCCAGGGTATAGGACATCTGGCTAAGGATTGTAACCTCATAAGGTGCAATCTGTGCAATGCGGTGGGGCATCCTTATAGCCAGTGTCCTGAGGCAATGCACAATAAGCCTGAGCTCATGAGGGAGTTCTTCCGCCTGGACATGGAGGATGCTCGGAGCTCAACAGCTGGAGGGCCTGTGAGTCCATCTGAGTCTGTGCCAATTCCCAATGTGTCCGTGGTGCCCCAGACTGTGCCAATTCCCAATGTGTCCGTGTCTTCCCAGTCTGTAAGTAAGGTGTCAGTTGCAGAGAATGTGTCCAATCCTTCTGTGTCTTCTAAAATTGCAGAGGCAGCAAGAGGTGCTGGTGCATCAGGTGCGGTGCCAGTCCCCCTCCCTCGATGCTGCAGGGTTCCTGTTAAGGATGGTGGGGTGCAGAGGAGTGGGGAGGATGGTGAAGAGGCTGGCCTGGGGGTAGATAAGGGAAGGGAGTATGGGGGGGAGGGGGGTGAAGGGTGTGGGGAGACTGCTGACTCCGGGTTGTCTAAGGATGATATGGAGTGGTTGGAGGATAAAAGGAGGAGAGGCAAAAGGAAGGGGAAAAAAGGAGGTACAGTTACCTTAAGTCCTGAGGTTTTGCCTTTGGCGAATAAATTTACGGTACTGTCTGAGGATGACTATGAATGGGACTCGTTCAGTTCTGCATCCTCTATGGATGAAGAGTGCCAGGGTGCAACGAAGCGCGCTGGTTCTCCAGGGAGAGGGAGGAGCCAGGCTGAGAAACAGCCTCAGCCACCTTAATGGCAGTTCCCACTCACTTTATATAAAAGGTGACATGCATGGTGATGCTCTTTAGTCTGGCTCTCCCGTAGGGATTATGTTGTGCGCAATTTGGTTTGCACCGTTTATTATGTTCTTGTGTTTGTTTCTGTTTTGTATAGTCATATTCAATTGTTTTGTAAATATGTTTTATTTATTATGGTTTTATTGGATATAAGTTGTTGTTTGTAAGATTTTTTCAATAAACAAAATTAACCCCTCATAAGGTGTGCAGGTGGTGTACAGACCTGGGAACTCAGCACAGGGATGGTGGGAACCCCTCATAAGGTGTGCAGGTGGTGTACAGACCTGGGAACTCACCAGTAAAGAGATAGAATGAGTGGACATAAGCTGTGCAGAGCAAGGGTTGACTTGTAACGGTGTGCAAGGTCATGTACAAAGACCGGGGAAATAAATTGCAATCTTCAGCTATCTCCCTCTTCAGAGATTATTATTACATAGAACATCATTTGGACTATTTGGAGAATTTGGGGAATTTATTTCTATGCCATCTCACACTCGGGTCTGGTATTTAGGAGAGGCCGGATTTAATGGAGCCTACAAGGCTTTCGTGCAGAACCTTCAATAACTGCACACCGGGCGTTTCCAGGATTTTTTGGTTCCATTCTAAACATCCTCTGAGAAAGTAGAATGGGGAGGAAATATCTTTGTGTAGGTTTCCTCTTACCCTGGCTGTTATCTGAACTCCCTGCAACCCCCCCACCAGCTTTTTTTTAATTTAGGCTCCAAAGTAAACATAGCCCCCCCACCCATCGCTCCTCGGCCCCCCACCCAGCTCTCTCCATTCTACCCCCCCTTCCAATAAGAACTGGCAGGGTAGGAAGTGCTGCCTGACAGCTAACATCTGTCTTTGTAAAAGTCACCGGTGCAAGATGGATCTTTCATTTTGTTAAACACAATAAGGCTGCACAGGACAACAGAATTGTTCACACACTTCCTCTAACATAGGAAGACGGGGGACATTGCACGACACGCCCTGATGGCAGGGATAAAGTGAACCTGTGCAGAGGCGGCTCTAGGCTTGGTGAGGCCTTAGGCAAAACGTAGACAAGAGACCCCAATCACGGCCATAATGGGAAAAATAATTAAAACGATAAAAAAAAAAAACGCAATTTTTACGAGGCATCAGAGACCTCCCTGCCCCCCGACCCAGTCTGCCCCTACCTCCTGGCGGGTTCAGCAGCGGCCGGCAGCTCCGCCTCTATAATTCATCTGCAGCAGCCAGCGCTCTATACTAAAGACCGTAATCCTTTACCAGCCCGACCTGCTCACCCTGCCAGCTTGGAGACATTCCCTCCCATTCTATCACATACACAAGGCAAATTAGGCGGCCGCGAGGCTCCTAAAAGGCGCGAGGCCTTAGGCGACCATCTTCTTTGCCTGAAACTGTGCTTTGAATGGACTAGGCAAAGTAACTGGCTCACTCTAAATGGAAAAAGTCTTTACTTTCTTTCCTGGGCTGCCTCACCGCCCGATCCCCTGCTGCAGAAGAAAATACCCAGAGAAGGTTCTGACAGGCATCAGGTTTTTGATGGAAAATTGGGATAACAATAGAACACCCTTCTGGTTCTGCTGTCAAGTGACAGAATCTATCCAAAGGGCCCCCCAACTCATTGATTCTCATGCATTTCCTTGTAGGTGCCCGTGTTGGTTCTGTGGTGCCATTTTGTTTTTTCCTCTCTAAGGTTCTCCACCTTAGTTGTTGATATTAAAGAGTGGTAGGGGTGAAGCCCTGGGGACGATAATGCAGGAAGCAAGAACTAGTGTCTAGATTCTTGTGGGAGTTCCAAGGCCTGCATCTTCAGTTATGTAGACTACCTTGCATGGACTTTCCCCTTTGGTAATGGTAATGGTAGTGATTGGAGTGTTGGCCCACCCAGCAGTAGTGATGGGTCACCTACCTGGACCATGTCCCGGGAAAACCTGTGAACCTATTACATTTGACCAAATTGATGGACCCAGCCTGGAATCACTATGCTGAGTATTTATGTAGTGCCTTCGCCAGAGATCCTCAGGCTGTACAGTACAAGCCATAGCACAGGGAAGGTTTCCACTCCCAGCTGAAACTATTCATGTAGGTCCCCTAGTGCCAGGACATCCTTCTGGTGTTACTATCAAGACAAAGTGTCTGTGCATCTATCCAAAGGGCCCCCCCAACTCATTGATACTCATATATTTCTTTGTTGGTGCCCGTGTTGGTTCTGGGGTGCCATTTCATTTTTCCTCTCCAAGGTTCTCCACCTTAGTTGTCGATATTAAAGTGTGGTAGAGGTGAAGCCCTGGGGACGATAATACAGGAAGCAAGAACTAGTGTCTAGATTCTTGTGGGAGTTCCAAGGCCTGCATCTTCAGTTATTTAGACTACCTTGCATGGACTTTCCCCTTTGGTAATAGTAATGGTAGTGGTTGGAAGAAGGAGTGTTGGCCCACCCAACAGTAATGATGGGTCTCCTGCCTAGACCAGGTCCTGGGATAACCTGTGAACCTATTGCTTTTGACCAAATTGGTGGCACAGCCTCAGATGGACCCAGCCTGGAATCACTATGAGGAGTATTTATGTAGTGCCCTCGCCAGAGATCCTCAGGCTGTACAGTGCAAGCCATAGCACAGGGAAGGTTTCCAACCACCCCTTTTCCCAATGGCTGGAACTATTCATGTACAGTAGGTACTCTAGTGCCAGAACATCCTTCTGGTGCTGCCATCAAGACACAGTGTCCGTGTATCTATGCAAAGGGCACCCCAACTTATTGATACTCATGCATTCTCCTGTAGGTCCCATTTGGTGCCCATGTTGGGTCTGAGGTGCCATTAAGTATTTCCCCTTTGGGATCTCCATCTTCTGGTATGGGTGAAGCCCTGGTGACCATAGTTGGTTTTAGTGCATAAAGCAAGAACTGAGGATAGATAGTGCCTAGGCTCTTGTGGGAGTTCCAGGGCTTGCATCTTCAATTATGACTTTCTCCTTTGGGGGAAAGTCATGGTCTTTTCCCCCTTCGTGGGTTTCCCAGAAAGCTGAAGCACTCTATAAAAAGGAGAACATTGGAGCAAGAAAATGGCTGTACAGAACCAACCATGTCTGATGGAATCATGAAGTGATGGACTGTTGGAGAGTAAGTTAGGCCCCGTACACACGACACTCGGCAGAATTCAGCCAGAAACTCGATCGGAGCTGGATTCTGCCGAGAAACTCGGTCGTGTGTACACTTTTCACCGAGGAAGCCGACGAGGAACTCGTCGGGCCAAATAGAGAACATGTTCTCTATTTCCTCGTTGTTCAATGAGGAAAGTTGGCTCGCCGAGATCTCCTCGGCGGCTTCAAGACAGAACTCGACGAGGAACTCGATGTGTTTGGCACGTCGAGTTCCTCGGACGTGTGTGCAGGGCCTTACTTTGAACTGCTAAATGCCATGCTGTTTTTGACTGGTATGGAGTAAAGAAGAGTTCCAGTAAGGCACAGACTGAGCCTTGCCATTCCAGTGGCCTATACCTGTTGAAGAAGAAGTAAATGTGGACATTGGCTCGGACAGGGAACGGAAGTGGTTAAAAGAACAAGTGTTGGCCCATCTGGCAGTGATGATGGGTTTCCTGCTTGGACCACATGCTGGAAAAAACGGTGGTCGTGCTGCATTTGACCAGGTTGGTGGCCTGGCCTCAGAGGTACCTGGCCACTATGCTGAGGCCCCCCAACTGCTGAGGGAAGGTTTCCAACACTCGCCCTGCCCCTCACTGGCTGACACTATTCATGTAGGTCCCCCAGTGGCAGAACTAGCTTATCAACCACTGCTAGGGGGTGCTGCACCCCGTTGCGTCTTCCTCCATTGCAGCCACCACTAAAATCCCCAGTGTCTGCTGGTGTCGAATGCTCAGGGGAGGCTCAGGGGAGTCTCTTTCAGTCGTTTGACCGCATTCAGGCTTAGCAACTTGCTGCTCGACCTAAACACTGTCACGTGGAAGGAGGCCACATGTTCCCCAAACATGGAACCACCAGGGATTTTTAATGGCTGGATTGGCAGGAGAGCTTGGAGAGGTATCAGTGGGTAAGGTTAGTCTGCCCATGTTCACATGGAACATCTAATAACGAATTAGGTAAATTAACGAGTAGTTATTAAAATATTGGCACCATTTGGGTTCAGCTTGGCAACTTCTTCTCAATAATCACCAGGAATACTGGTATTATTATTATTATTAATAATGTAAGATTTTCACTCACCTATTTGCAGCGTTTGCATTCGGTTATCCAGGATTGCTGTCATGTTCTATAAACACAAGATGGTAAAGATTGTTACAAATGTCATTAAAGATCACTTACAATCAATAAATATTAAATAATAGCATTAATGATAATTAATAATACATATTTAATCATTAAATAATAACCATTACATAATAATTTAATCATAATAAATAAAATACTCATTAAAATCTCCAGTTATAAAAAAAAAAGTATATATATATATATATATATATATATATATATATATATATATATATTATTTATTATTATTATTAAAGGGCCCAGAGGTCTCCAGGGCCCCCGGATGGCAACCCCCTTTTTTTATATTTTTTTTAATAAATGTTTATTTTTTTATTTTTGTTTATATTTTTTTATTTTTGTTTATATTTTTTTTATTAAAAGGCCCAGAGGTCCCCAGGCATGGCATGGCATGGCAACCTCCCTTTTTTATGTATTTTTTATAAATGTTTTTTTTTTTATATTTTTTTTTATTAAAGGGCCCAGAGGTTTCTTTTTTCTTTTTATTAAAGGGCCCGGAGGTCCCCAGGGCCCCGAATGGCTACCCCCCTTTTTATATATATATTTCTTTATTTCTTCTTTTTTTGTAAAGAGCCCCCCCCCCCGCTTCTCAATTTGCGGCAGCCCCCCGCTTCTCAATTTCAGGCAGCAGCCCCCCCCCCCCCCCCCTGGTTCTCTGCTCCAGGGGGCCCATTCCTTAAGCTGTGTAAGGGGCCCCAAAATTTCCTGATGGCGGCCCTGCGCATACCTCCCAACACGCACGGATTCTGCGGGACTTTCCCGCACAGACAGCTTTTTCCCGCAGTCCCGCGAAAGGGAAGAAAGCCGACAGCCGGGGTAATGACAGTCTGTGGCCCCAGCTATCGACACAGGTGAGAGGCACTCCCCCCCGCTCAACAAATGCAAAATCCCCCCGGAGGAACCAGAGCGGTGTATGGATGCCTGCTGTAGGGAAGAGAGTCGACACATTCCGTGCACAGGTGAGAGGCACCCCCCCCCCGCTCAACAACTTTAATGCGCACCCCACCCCTCACCAACTTTAATGCGCACCCCCCCCCGCTCAACAACTTCAATCCCCCCCCAAATCTTGGCTCCAGGGGGCCCCTTCAACACTCAAGCCCAGGGGCCCCCACCACCCTAAGTCCTGCCCTGATAATACATATACTTCTTCTGGCATAATACAATGTCAACATGATGCCAATAGATGATACTCAAAAAAGCCATCCCACCTCAGAATTGGAAAGTTGCCATATAGTAAATGATTTCTTTTGGGTTTAATACTTCTTTAATACGGTTGCTGAATAGATAGATTTTAGGTGTATCTTATTTTTAGTACAGTGATGTAACTATATCCATTGCCAACCAAGTGGCGGCTATGGGGCTTGAGGGTGGCAAGGTGGCCCCACGTGATGCAGTACTTCTGGGTAGGGGGGCGCGCACCGCTTGTGCTATGATTAGTCACAGGCACAGCACAAGCCGATTAGCAGGTGGCGGCCAAAGGATGACCGCCGGCACCCGCTGATCGGCGATGAGGGAGACAGGACAGAGCTCTGTCTATCTAAACAAGACAGATCTCTATTACATGAGATTTTTTGTGAATGTCAAAGAACCTATTGGAGTTCTCAGTTCTAACCCGTAGGCAATGGTGTCTCACTTTTCTTGCTGCATAGAACCTTAGGCCTCGTGCACAGGGGCCAGAATATCATCAGGAAAAAAACGTTGTTTTTCCTGACGAGATTCTTGCCAAGAATCTCGTCAGGAAAAACAACGTTTTTTTCCTGACAAGATTCTGTCCCGTGTGTAGGAGGCCACAGTCCTTTCAAAAGAACCGCGGTTCTCTTGAAAGGCAAGAACACGGTGACGTCATCGCGTACGACGAGCATGCGCTCGTCACATTCGATGCCGTCGCCGCCATCTTGCTTCACCCTACCTATGCCTTGGAAGCTACCGCGCATGCGTCAAAGTCATTTCGAGCATGCGCGGGTTTCCACGGCGACAGGTACGTATACACACTCTTGGGTTTCTCGGCAGGAAAACACTGCCGAGAATCGCAATGAGAAAATAGAGAGCAGGTTCTCTATTCTTCTCGTCGAGAGTTTAGGCAGTTTTCTTGACGAGGAACACATGCTCGGTTTACTCGGCAAAAAAGCGCAGTTTTCTTGCTGGTTCTTGCCGAGAAAACCGCGTGTGTGTACAAGGCTTCAGAGTAGGATCTCACTTTAGGAGTGAGACCAGCCGATGTGGAGCTCCGGTGACTTGTCGGTATGGTTCCTCTATCGGTTCCTGTAAGGACTGCGCAGGCGCAATCCTTGCCGACGGAAATCTCCGAACCTCGACCGGCATCCAGGCTCATTCCTTAACATCCCCGTGGATTGAAAGATGTTAAAAAAAAGAGCCAGGAGGCCGAGCGAAGCGAGGACGTGAGACCGACTGGCCACTTACCTCAAATTCCACGTCGCCCTGGAGGTTCGGTGATTTCCATCGGCAAGGATTGTGCCTGTGCAGTCCTTACAGGAACCATCTCGATAGCCGGAACCATATCGTCAGATCACCGGCACTCTTACCACTAGAGCTTCAAAGAGACCCAAGCAGACGAAAGATGACTCAGCCCGCCGTCACCAATCCCTGACCCCAGAATGACCCGTAATGGTCATTTTTCATCTGCTAAAAGTTTTTTATCTAGAAGTGTATACGTATGATTCTCCTCAACATACATATAAGAAGACATATTTATACGTTTGGCTCCCATTCAGCTATGTAGGAACCTCTACATTCTGCTTAGGTGCCCAGTGTGGTTCCGCCATACACTCCTGTGTTGAGATCCCAGGCAGTGGCAGTGCGCCCATAAAGGGCACACGGGCGCCGCCCCCTCTCTCCTGCCACCTGTCTATCACCAATAGATAAATTCATGCATTGCCTAGGCTCGAATAGGGGTCCAAAAAGGTGAACAGTGGGCGCAATGCTGGGCGCTCGCTGTTCACTAAGCGGTGTATTACCAAAGCAAATTAATATTTGCTTTCCTAACACTGAACTGCAATCAGGTGCTCGGGTCTGTTACCCGTCACCTGATTGGCTGAAAAAACAGGCGCTGTTTTTGGACGCCTATTGCGGAGGACGGGAAGAGACGACGGGAGAAGACAGGAGCGTGGAGGACACCGGACACCGCTCGGCGCCTGCCGCCGTGACTCGCTGCCTCACCGAGACAAGGTAAGTGCTGCGTGGGGGCTGAACACTGGCAGCAATTGATGGGCACATTGTCAGCAATTGATGGGCACAGTAGTGGCAATTGATGGGCACAGTAGTGGCAATTGATGGGCACAGTAGTGGCAATTGATGGGCACAGTAGTGGCAATTGATGAGCATATTGGCAGCAATTGATGGGCACAGTAGAAGCAATTGATTGGCACACTGGCAGCAATTGAGTGGCACACTGGCAGCAATTGATGGGCACAGTGGCTGCGTTTGATGGCACAGTGGCTGCGTTTGATAGGCACAGTGATTGCGTTTGATGGGCACAGTGGCTGCATTTGATGGCACAGTGATTGCGTTTGATGGGCACAGTGGCTGCGTTTGATGGGCACAGTGACTGCGTTTGGTGGGCACAGTGACTGCATTTGATGGCATAGTGGCAGCGGTCTGTACACCTGCTATGCCCATTATGAGGAGTTCCCACCATCCCTGTGCTGAGTTCCCAGGTCTGTACACCTGCTATGCCCATTATGAGGAGTTCCCACCATCCCTGTGCTGAGTTCCCAGGTCTGTACACCTGCTGTGCCCATTATGAGGGGTTCCCACCATCCCTGTGCTGAGTTCCCAGGTCTGTACACTTGCTGTGCCCATTATGAGGGGTTCCCACCATCCCTGTGCCGAGTTCCCAGGTCTGTACACCTGCTGTGCCCATTATGAGGGGTTCCCACCATCCCTGTGCTGGGTTCCCGGTTCTGTATACCAGCTGTGCCCATTATGAGGGGTTCCCACCATCCCTGTGCTGGGTTCCCGGGTCTTTACAACTGCTGTTGTCCGTTATGAGGGGTTCCCACCATCCCTGTGCTGAGTTCCCGGGTCTGTATACCTGCTTTGCCCATTATGAGGGATCCCCACCATCCCTGTGCTGAGTTCCTGGGTCTGTACACCTGCTGTGCCCATTATGAGGGGTTCCCACCATCCCTGTACTGAGTACCCGGCTCTGTACACCCGCTGTTACCATTATGAGGGGTTCCCATCATTCCTGTGCTGAGTTCTCGGGTCTGTACACCTGCTGTGCCCATTATGATCGGGGTTCCCACCATCCCTGTACTGAGTTCCCAGGTCTTCATACCTGCTGTGCTCATTATGAGGGGTTCCCACCATCCTTGTGCTGAGTTCCCAGGTCCATGCACCCGCTGTGCCCATTATGAGGGGTTAATTTTGTTTATTGAAAAACCTTACAAACAACAACTTATATACAATAAAACCATAATAAATAAATAAAACATATTTACAAAATAATTAAATATGACTATACAAAAAAAAAACAAGAACATAATAAATGGTGCAAACCAAATTGCGCATAACATAATCCCTACGAGGAAGCCAGACTAAGGAACATGTAGCCTTTTATTAAAAATATATTTGATCTGAAAATCTAGAATCAAGAATACAAAGAAAAGCCGCACACCCCGAGATCAACAGGCAGCAGCTACAGAGTCCTGATATTCCTCCACGCCCTTATCCAGGCCACCTGCTGCCACCTGTCTTTCTCAAGACCCCAAATCTACCCAGCCTCACCCAGAATGTCCTGCACCACCACATCGACAGGGAGGATTTTACTCCATAAGGACACATGACACTGTGCACTCCATGTGAAATAATTGGACTACTAGACTAACTAAATAAAGTGTTTCCAAATCATAATCACGACGAGTCTGGAATGCCCCATACACCCACTCTGCATAACTCATATGGGGGAAGGAAGGGTATACTCAGAGCCCTCCCCACCCTCTTGTACACCTCTATATTAAACGGGCAATTATAAGGGGTTCCCACCATCCTTGTGCTGAGTTCCTGGGTCTGTACACCTGCTGTGCCCATTATGAGGGGTTACCAACATCCCTGTGCTGAGTTCCCGGGTCTGTACACCCGCTGTGCCCATTATGAGGGGTTCCCACCATAGCTGCGCTGAGTTCCCGGGTCTGTACACCTGCTGTACCCATTATGAGGGGTTCCCATCATCCCTGTGCTGAGTTCCCAGGTCTGTATACCCGCTGTGCCCATTATGAGGGGTTCCCACAATCCCTGTGCTGAGTTCCCGGGTCTGTACACCCGCTGTGCCCATTATAAAGGGGTTCCCACCATGGCTGTGCTGAGTTCCCGGGTCTGTACACCCGCTGTGCCCATTATGAGGGGTTCCCACCATCCCTGTGCTGAGTTCCTGGGTCTGTACACCTGCTGTACCCATTATGAGGGGTTCCCACCATCCCTGTGCTGAGTTCCCGGGTCTGTACACCCACTGTGCCCATTATGAGGGGTTCCCACCATGGCTGTGCTGAGTTCCCGGGTCTGTACACCTGCTGTACCCATTATGAGGGGTTCCCACCATGGCTGTGCTGAGTTCCCGGGTCTGTACACCTGCTGTGCCCATTATGAGGGGTTCCCACCATCCCTGTGCTGAGTTCTCAGGTCTGTACACCTGCTGTGCCCATTATGAGGGGTTACCACCATCCCTGTGCTGAGTTCTCAGGTCTGTACACCTGCTGTGCCCATTATGAGGGGTTTCCTCCATCCCTGTGCTGAGTTCCCGGGTCTGTACACCCGCTGTGCCCATTATGAGGGGTTCCCACTATTCTTGTGCTGAGTTCCCAGGTCTGTACACCCGCTGTGCCCATCATGAGAGGTTCCCACTATCCTTGTGCTGAGTTCCCGGGTCTGTACACCCGCTGTGCCCATTATGAGGGTTCCCACCATCCCTGTGCTGAGTACCCGGCTCTGTACACCCGCTGTGCCCATTATGGGGGGTTCCCACCATCCCTGTGCTGAGTACCCGGCTCTGTACACCCGCTGTGCCCATTATGGGGGGTTCCCACCATTCCTCCCAGATCAAAAATGATTTCAGAGAAATGGGAGGAGACAGGACACACAATGGAGATCAGGAACACCCACATGTTTGGGATGGAATCAGAATCAAGGCTTATGGCAGGAAGATCTCACTGTTAGAGCATTCAGAATGTATAAGAAGCCAGGGTCTGATGCAGCCCGCTAAACGTCATTTTTTAACTAAACTATTAGCTAGATTCAGATAGGGTGCCGCATGTTTCAGGCGGCGTAGCGTATCGTATTTACGCTACGCCGCCTTAAGTCAGAGAGGCAAGTACTGTATTCACAAAGCACTTGCCTCCTAACTTACGGCGGCGTAGCGTAAATGGGGCCGGCGTAAGCGCGCCTGATTCAAATGAGGATGGGGGGGCGTGTTTTATGTTAATGGGGGTGACCCAACGTGATTGACGTTTTTTTATGAACGGCGCATGCGCCGTCCGTGTACATATCCCAGTGTGCATTGCACCAAAGTACGCCGCAAGGACGTATTGTTTTCGACCTGAACGTAAATTACGTCCAGCCCTATTCACGGACGACTTACGCAAACGACGTAAAAAATTTCAAATTTCGACGTGGGAACGACGGCCATACTTAACATTGACTAGGCCAGCTATTTGTTGGAATAACTTTACGCCGGAAAACGCCTTACGTAAACGGCGTATCTTTACTGCGACGGGCGCACGTACGTTCGTAAGTCGGCGTATCTAGGCATTTACATATTCTACGCCAAACTCAATGGAAGCGCCACCTAATAGCTGGATTCAGGTAGGGCGGCTCACTTTTGAGGCGGCGTAGCGTATGGCATATACACTACGCCGCCGTAAGTCAGAGAGGCAAGTGCTGTATTCACAAAGCACTTGCCTCCTAAGTTACGGCAGCGTAGCGTAAATGGTCCGGCGTAAGCGCGCCTAATTCAAATGAGGATGAGGGGGGTGTGTTTTATGTAAATTACTCGTGACCCGACGTGATTGACGTTTTATACGAACGGCGCATGCGCTGTCCGTGGATATATCCCAGTGTGCATTGCTCCAAAGTACGCCGTTCCGACGTGAACGTAAATGACGTCCAGCCCGATTCGCGTACGACTTACGCAAACGACGTAAAAAGATAGGCCTGTTCCGACGTCCATACCTTGGATGGGCTGCGCCACCTAGGGAGCAGCTTTATCTTTACGCCCGCGTATCTCTAACGTAAACGGCGTAACTAATTGCGACGGGCGCACGTACGTTTCTGAATCTGCGTATCTAGTCATTTGCATATTCTACGCCAAACTCAACGGAAGCGCCACCTAGCGGCCAGCGTAAATACTGCACCCTAAGATACGACGGCGTAGGAGACTTACGCCGCTCGTATCTTGGCCTAATTTAAGCGTATCTGGTTTCCAGAATACGCTTAAATTTACGACGGCGCAGATTCAGAGTTACGTCGGCGTATCTACTCATACGCCGGCGTAACTGTATCTGAATCTAGCTATATAACTTTTTGGTGGAATTATCTTTTAGAAATGACTCCCATCATAATAATAGCTGAATATGGACTTTGGGCCAGATTCACAAAGAGATACGACGGTGTATTATCTACAGATACACCATCGTATCTCTGACTTACACTGGGGTAGATTCAGGAACAATTTCCGCCGGTGTAGACTGAGATGCGCGGCGTAAATGCCAATTTGCGCCGGCGTATCTCCGCGCCGTATTCAGCAAACAATATTACGCCGTAACGTAGATTTTTTTTTTTCGTTTGGACCTTTCCACGCCGCTGCGGCGTGGGCGCCCATTTACGCTGGTCTGAACTAGCGCGGCCCTGGTTTTTCTATTTTAAATATGCAAATGAGGGAGTTGGTCCGATTCAGCAAATTACGAATTGCCGGCGCAGGCTACTCCCGGTGCGTGTAACTCTGGTTTGCAGCGGAAAGTTACCCTTTATAAAGCAGGGGTAACTTTGCACCAGACTTGCTCAAGTCAGCTGGAGAGGGCCCGGATGGCCCGGATGGGAACCCCCTTAAAGGTCCGGAGGCCACCAGGGCCCCAGATGGCAACCCCCCTTTTTTTTTATAAAAATAAATTACCAAATAAAGGGGGCTTTCCATCCGGGACCTCTGGGCCCTTTAATAATAATAATAATAATGATAATAATAATTATATATATATATTTTTGTCCGAAAGGCACTGGCCGTGAACTTGTTCTGCATACAGATGGCAGAACTTTTTCAGCCAACATTCACGAAACTACGTAGTTTTTCTGCTCTTTTGTCCGATGGAGCGTACAGACAGTTTGATTATACGACAAAACACGTCCATTGGAATATTCGATCCCAAAGGTGTTGAGGTCAGGACTCTGTGCAGGCCAGTCCAGTTCCTCCACCCCAAACTCGCTCATTCATGTCTTTATGGACCTTGCTTTGTGGACTGGTCCAAATCATTTGATGAAAGGGGGATTATGGTGGGGGGTTGTTTTTCAGGGGTTGGGTTGGCCCCTTAGTTCCAGTGAAGGGAACTCTTAAGGCGTCAGCATACCAAGACATTTTGGACAATTTCATGCTCCCAACTTTGTGGGAACAGTTTGGGGAGGGCCCCTTCCTGTTCCAACATGACTGCTCACCAGTGGACAAAGCAAGGTCCATAAAGACATGGATGAGCAAGTTTGGGGTGGAGGAACTTGACTGGCCTGCACAGAGTCCTGACCTCAACTCGATAGAACATCTTTGAAATGAATTAGAGCAGAGACTGCAAGCCAGGCCTTCTTGTCCATCAAAAAAATATAATTACAAATATATAAAAAAAAATATATAAAAAAAAAGGGGGGTTCCCATCTGGGCCCCTGGGGACCCCCGGGCCCCTTACAGGTGTACTGCCTGTACCCCCCTGATGGCGGCCCTGGTCATAAGTCTCCATTGCTGTTATGAGGGCTGACATCTCCTGGGTGTTAAAGTTTTTTTTCCTCCTCTGCCTTTGGGGAACGGGAGTAGCCATCTCACAGCAAATGTACCTTCCCTGGGGGGGAATAAAACTGGATGTACATTTGCATCGGCTGGGCGTAAGTTGGGCCGGCGTATCTCTGTAAGTTGGGCCGGCATAGTTGTGAGCATGCTCAGAAGGGAACGAACGTACTGAGCATGCTCCGTTCATGATACGCCGGGCGTAAATCACTGCTCCACGTTCAGAACATCATTTGCATAAGGTCACACCCACTTCCACTTACGCCGAGGAAATTAAGTTAGGCCGGTGCAAAGTTAGGCACAAGTGCTTTGTGAATACCCTACCTGCCTCTCCACGCTGGTCCGGCGTAGTGTAAAAAAGATGCACTACGCCGGTCCAAAGATGCGCCATTGTACATGAATCTGGCCCACTGGTCCTATCTATGCGCCTGATTCATAGAATCAGATACGCATAGATAGGGCTAAGATCTGACAGTGTTACAATGTGTTACACTGTCGGATCTTTTTTTCAATTTAAAAATGGCGCCGGGGGCGTTCCCGCTGATTTACGATAAATAATATGTAAATCAGCGAGATACGCAAATTCACGAACGTACGCGGACCCGACGCAGTCCGTAGCGGCGTACCCGTCGTATACTTACCCCTGCTTTCATCAGGCGCAGCCAATGTTAAGTATAGCCGGCGTTCCCGCGTCGAATTTAAATTTTTTAACGTCGTTTGCGTAAGTCGTTCTCGAATACGGACGGACGTCGTTTACGTAAGCGTCGCAACCACTGACGTCCTAGCGACGTCAGTGGGAGCAATGCACGCCGGGAAATTTCGCGGACGGCGCCTGCGCATTTAAATCGGCGCGGGAACGCGCCTGATTTAAATAGTACACTCCCCTAGCCGCGGAATTTGAATTCCGCCGGGGGATTTAGGATCCGCCGTCGCAAGTTTGGAGGTAAGTTGTTTGTGAATTAGCCACTTGCCTCCTAAACTTGCGGGAGCGGATCTTAATTCACGTAGATCGAGCGGATCTATAGATCCGCTGCGCTACGTGAATCTGGCCCAATGATTAGAAATACGCCATACCTTCCAAGCCTTCGCTGTTGCCTCTCCTTGAGGATTTCAGCTCACCCGGGGAATGTCATTCAGTATTCTGGTGAATCTGAAGGTTCTCTATATCTGGTACAGCATAGACCTGAGCCGTCCAAAGCCTGGGACCCGGGGCCCTCCCAGCCTCTCCCTTCCAGCTCCTGTCTGGAGCCCAACGCCTCTCCTGCCTCTGTACACCCCTTCCTTCCTCTGTCGCCACATTACCGCTGATATGTTGTGGCTGAGGGTGGTGGTCGGGGAAGGTGGGGGGGGGGGGGGGTCCAATTATTTTTAGAGGAGCAGCAAAAGAGGAAGTGCGCCTTTTGAGTGGCCGCAATGGATTACATTTTTGCTACATTTGTAGCAAGGCGCGCCTATGTGGATGTGTCCCATGTAGTAATTGGTCAACTTTCTTGATAAAGGGGATCTTAAGTGTGGCCCCCAACATCACTATAGGGCCACACATACAATTCTGTAAATGAGAGACTTCAAACATACAACTGGAGATGGTCAGAGACTGCAGACATAGTACAGGAGATGGTCAGAGACAGCAGACATACTACAGGAGATGGTCAGAGACTGCAGACATACTACAGGAGATGATCAGAGACTGCAGACATACTACAGAAGATGGTCAGAGACTGCAGACATACTACAGGAGATGGTCAGAGACTGCAGACATAATACAGGAGATGGTCAGAGACTGCAGACATAATACAGGAGATGGTCAGAGACTGCAGACATAGTACAGGAGATGGTCAGAGACTGCAGACATACTACAGGAGATGGTCAGAGACTGCAGACATACTACAGGAGATGGTCAGAGACTGCAGACATAGTACAGGAGATGGTCAGAGACTGCAGACATACTACAGGAGATGGTCAGAGACTGCAGACATAGTACAGGAGATGGTCAGAGACTGCAGACATATTACAGGAGATGGTCAGAGACTGCAGACATAGTACAGGAGATGGTCAGAGACTGCAGACATAGTACAGGAGATGGTCAGAGACTGCAGACATAGTACAGGAGATGGTCAGAGACTGCAGACATACTACAGGAGATGGTCAGGGACTGCAGACATGATACAGGAGATGGTCAGAGACTGCAGATATATTACAGGAGATGGTCAGAGACAGAGACTGCAGATATATTACAGGAGATGGTCAGAGACTTCAGATATATTACAGAAGATGGTCAGAGACTGCAGATATATTACAGGAGATGGTCAGAGACTGCAGACATACTACAGGAGATGGTCAGAGACAGCAGACATATTACAGAAGATGGTCAGAGACAGCAGACATAGTACAGGAGATGGTCAGAGACTGCAGACATAGTACAGGAGATGGTCAGAGACTGCAGACATGATACAGGAGATGGTCAGAGACTGCAGATATATTACAGGAGATGGTCAGAGACTGCAGATATATTACAGAAGATGGTCAGAGACTGCAGACATAGTACAAGAGATGTCAGAGACTGTAGACATACTACAGGAGATGATCAGAGACTGCAGACATGCTACAGGAGATGATCAGAGACTGCAGACATACTAGAGGAGATGGTCAGAGACTGCAGACATACTACAGGAGATGCTCAGAGACTGCAGACATAGTACAGGAGATGGTCAGAGACAGCAGACATAGTACAGGAGATGGTCAGAGACTGCAGACATACTACAGGAGATGGTCAGAGACTGAAGACATACTACAGGAGATGGTCAGAGACTGTAGACATAATACTGGAGATGGTCAGAGACTGCAGACATACTACTGGAGATGGTCAGAGACTGCAGATGTACTACAGGAGATGGTCAGAGACTGCAGACAGGAGATGGTCAGAGACTGCAGACATAGTACAGGAGATGGTCAGAGACTGCAGATATATTACAGAAGATGGTCAGAGACTACAGACATACTACAGGAGATGGTCAGAGAATTCAGACATAGTACAAGAGATGTCAGAGACTGTAGACATACTACAGGAGATGATCAGAGACTGCAGACATGCTACAGGAGATGATCAGAGACTGCAGACATACTAGAGGAGATGGTCAGAGACTGCAGACATACTACAGGAGATGCTCAGAGACTGCAGACATAGTACAGGAGATGGTCAGAGACAGCAGACATAGTACAGGAGATGGTCAGAGACTGCAGACATACTACAGGAGATGGTCAGAGACTGCAGACATACTACAGGAGATGGTCAGAAACTGCAGACAGGAGATGGTCAGAGACTGTAGACATAATACTGGAGATGGTCAGAGACTGCAGACATACTACTGGAGATGGTCAGAGACTGCAGATGTACTACAGGAGATGGTCAGAGACTGCAGACATAGTACAGGAGCTGGTCATATTCTGATAAATATAACATAAATGCATATCAGTGTTTATTTTGTTATTCAATATATTGATATATATATACCGATATATATTGATTAATGCGTTCAATAATGAAATACTACCTATATTAATAAACGCTGATATGCATTCATGTTATATTTAGCAGAATATGATAACTAATGAACGGGTCCTGAGGAAGCTATACAACTAGCGAAACGCGTTGACCCCTGGACGATTGAACAACTAATACACCTCCAGCTTATTGCTTTGTCAAATAAGTATATTATAAGGTGCTGGCTGACCATCTGTATCATATTTAGACATGTTTTTATATTATTCCAGGCACTGATTTTTAATATGATGTAAAATGAAATTTATATTTTAGATGGAATTTGTTTCTGTCTCATGCGATGCCATTAAAGTCCAGCACTAGCGGGGTGATTCTTCAACCTGCCTAAGATCTGTCTACAACCGATGCCTCCTGGAATGGAGGTCATCCCATGTCCAGAGCCTTATAGAAAGACTTTGGCCCAGATTCTCGTAGATGGGCGTAAAACTCCGCGGGTGTAACGTATCTGATTTACGTTACGCCGCCGCAAGTTTTACAGGCAAGTGCTTTATTCTCAAAGAACTTGCGTGTAAATTTGCGGCGGCGTAGCGTAAATCACCCGGCGCAAGCCCACCTAATTCAAATTAGCCGGGTAGGGGGCGTGGAGAATTCAAATTAAGCGCGTACCCGCGCCGAACGTACTGCGCATGCGCCGTCCGAAGAATATCCCAGTGTGCATTGCTCCAAAGTACGTCGCAAGGACGTCATTGGTTTCGACGTGAACGTAAATGGCGTCCAGCCCCATTCACGGACGACTTACGCCAACAACGTAAATTTTCAAATTTCGACGCGGGAACGACGGCCATACTTAACATTGGCTGCGCCTCATATACCCAGGGGCAACTTTACGCCGGGAAAAGCCTAATGTAAACGTCGTAACTTCACTGCGTCGGCCGCGCGTACGTTCGGGAATTCGCGTATCAAAGCTAATTTGCATACTCGACGGGGAAAACGACGGAGGCGACACCTAGCGGGCAAAAAAAAAAAATGCATTTAAGATCCGACGGCGTAAGAGACTTACGCCTGTCGGATCTAATGCTTATCTATGTGTAACTGATTCTAAGAATCAGTCGCATAGATACGACGGCTCGGATTAGGACTCACGACGGCGAACATGGCGTTGCGCCGTCGTAAGCCCTTTAAGAACCTGGGCCTTTATCTCCATATAGGACCCGGCCTCTCCACCAGGTACGCCATCTTTGGATTTACGCCACTTTGTGATTGGTAGCAGCTAGCACCAATCACACGGAACGTATCTCTGATGCTGTACTGAGCACAGAACACCCCCCCCCCTTTTTTTACCCCCACCAGGTATAGGGAAGCAGATACCCTCTCATAGCATGGGGTGAAGCAGCGCCTCGGTTTCCAGGGACAGTGCCCAATTTTAGGAATCGCCTTCTTTTGGAGGGTGGCAAAACATCAGGAGCAGACAACCCCCAGGTATAGAAAAAATAGATGCCCCCCACAATTTATCATTTTCTCAGAGAGGGTGAAATGATTGGAGTACAGAACCCCCCCCCAGGTATAGGCAAGCAGATATCTCTTTATGGCACCTTTTTTAGGATGGTGGTGTAGCCTGCTGAATGGATTGAACACAGAAACCCACAGTAGTACCCCCATGGTACCCATGGTCGGAGAGGGTGGCGAATTCTGCAGAATGATTGGAGCACAGAACCCCCCCCCCCCCCAAGGTATAGAAAAGAAGATATCAGTTCATGGTGCCCCTTTCTTCGAAGAGGGTAGTGGAAGTAGTACCCCCCCATGGTACCTTTTGTTGGAGAGGGTGGTGAATCTCGAAGAACAGTAGGAGCACAGAACCCCCCCCCCCCCCCCCCTCCAGTATAGGAAAGTAGATTTCCTCAATGCAGAGGGTGGCAAAATCTGGAGAAGTATTGGAGCACAGAACCCTACGTCGGGTATAGCAAAGTAGATATCAGGTCATTGTGCCTTTTTTTTCGAAGGGGGTGGTGAATGTATTACCCCCATGGTGCCTTTTCTTGGAGAGGGTGGTGAATCCTGCAAAACAGTTGGAACACAGAACCCCCCAGGTGTAGGGAAGTAGATATTCCCCTAATGGAGAGGGTGGTGAGAATCCCCCAGGTATAGAAAAGTAGATATCAGGCCATGGGTGCCTTTTTTCGAAGAGAGTACTGGAAGTAGTACCCCCGGCCCCACAGTACCTTTTGTTGGCGAGGGTGGCCAATTCTGCAGAACATTTAAAGCACAGGAACCTCCCAGGTATTGGAAAGTAGATGCCCCCCCCAGGGAGAAGGTGGTGAGACCTGCAGAACATTTAAGGCATATCTTCCCAGGCAGAGCTGGTGCAAGGAGTTTGGACACCCTAGGCAATACTTAATTTTGCCGCCCCCTGGCTCCACCCCCTTTTCCCTGCCCATGTATACCCCACCCTTTTAATGAAGCGCCCAAATGCAGCCCACCAGCACCCATCAAATGCAGCCTCATCGGTGCCCATCAAATGCAGCCTCACCAGCGCCCATCAATTCAGCCTCACCACAGTGCCCATCAAATGCAGCCTCACCAGTGCCCATCAAATGCAGCCTCACCAGTGCCCATCAAATGCAGCCTCACCAGTGCCCATCAATGCAACCTCACCAGTGCCCATCAAATGCAGCCTCACCAGTGCCCATTAAATGCAGCACCACCTGCACCCATCAATACAGTCCCACCAGCGCCCATTAAATGCAGCCTCACCAGCGCCCATTAAATGCAGCCTCACAAGCGCCCATCAAATGCAGCCTCACCAGCGCCCATCAAATGCAGCCTCACAAGCACCCATCGAAGCAGCCTTACCAGTGCCCATCAAATGTAGCCTCACCAGCGCCCTTCAATGAATGTTTGCTTGCTCCCATTAATTCGGGAGTCGGGACACAGTCCTACACCGCCTTGCGCCTCTGACATTATGTGCAAACGGAGTGGCCGCTGCCTGCTGATGCTGAGACTTATAGCTAGATTCAGATAAGTTTACGCCGGCGTATCAGTAGATACGCCGTCGTAACTCTGAATCTGCGCCGTCGTAAATTTAAGCGTATTCTGGAAACCAGATACGCTTAAATTAGGCTAAGATACGAGCGGCGTAAGACTCCTACGCCGTTGTATCTTAGGGTGCATATTTAGGCTGGCCGCCAGGTGGCGCTTCCGTTGAGTTTGGCGTAGAATATGCAAATGAGTAGATACGCCGATTCAGAAACGTACGTGCGCCCGTCGCAATTAGTTACGCCGTTTACGTTAGAGATACGCCGGCGTAAAGCTGCTCCCTAGGTGGCGCAGCCCATGCAAGGTATGGACATCGGAACAGGCCTATCTTTTTACGTCGTTTGCGTAAGTCGTACGCGAATCGGGCTGGACGTCATTTACGTTCACGTCGGAACGGCGTACTTTGGAGCAATGCACACTGGGATATGTCCACGGACGGCGCATGCGCCATTCGTATAAAACGTCAATCACGTCGGGTCACGAGTAATTTACATAAAACACGCCCCCTGATCCTCATTTAAATTAGGCGTGCTTATGCCGGACCATTTACGATACGCTGCCGTAACTTAGGAGGCAAGTGGTTTGTGAATACAGCACTTGCCTCTCTGACTTACGGCGGCGTAGCGTATATGCGATACGTTACTACGCCCCCAAAGTGAGCCGCCCTACCTGAATCCAGCTATTAGTTGCTTGCTACAGAGAGAAGAGTAGAAACACCAGTAGCCGGGGCGCCCTAATGGTAGCACCGGTCCTGTTCCCAGGTATTGGAAAGTAGATGTTCCCCCCATGGAGAAGGTGGTGAGCACAGCACCCCCCCCAGGTATTGGAAAGTAGATGTTCCCCCCATGGAGAAGGTGGTGAGCACAGCACCCCCCCCCCCCCCGGTATAGGAAAGTAGATGTTCCCCCCATGGAGAAGGTGGTGAGCACAGAACCCCCCCCCCCCCCGGTATAGGAAAGTAGATGTTCCCCCCATGGAGAAGGTGGTGAGCACAGAACCCCCCCCCCCAGGTATTGGAAAGTAGATGTTCCCCCCATGGAGAAGGTGGTGAGCACAGAACCCCCCCCCCCCCCAGGTATAGGAAAGTAGATGTTCCCCCCATGGAGAAGGTGGTGAGCACAGAACCCCCCCCCCCTAGGTATTGGAAAGTAGATGTTCCCCCCATGGAGAAGGTGGTGAGCACAGCACCCCCCCCAGGTATTGGAAAGTAGATGTTCCCCCCATGGAGAAGGTGGTGAGCACAGCACCCCCCCCCCCCGGTATAGGAAAGTAGATGTTCCCCCCATGGAGAAGGTGGTGAGCACAGAACCCCCCCCCCCCGGTATAGGAAAGTAGATGTTCCCCCCATGGAGAAGGTGGTGAGCACAGAACCCCCCCCCCAGGTATTGGAAAGTAGATGTTCCCCCCATGGAGAAGGTGGTGAGCACAGAACCCCCCCCCCCAGGTATAGGAAAGTAGATGTTCCCCCCATGGAGAAGGTGGTGAGCACAGAACCCCCCCCCTAGGTATTGGAAAGTAGATGTTCCCCCCATGGAGAAGGTGGTGAGCACAGCACCCCCCCCAGGTATTGGAAAGTAGATGTTCCCCCCATGGAGAAGGTGGTGAGCACAGCACCCCCCCCCCCGGTATAGGAAAGTAGATGTTCCCCCCATGGAGAAGGTGGTGAGCACAGAACCCCCCCCCCCCGGTATAGGAAAGTAGATGTTCCCCCCATGGAGAAGGTGGTGAGCACAGAACCCCCCCCCCAGGTATTGGAAAGTAGATGTTCCCCCCATGGAGAAGGTGGTGAGCACAGAACCCCCCCCCCCCAGGTATAGGAAAGTAGATGTTCCCCCCATGGAGAAGGTGGTGAGCACAGAACCCCCCCCCTAGGTATTGGAAAGTAGATGTTCCCCCCATGGAGAAGGTGGTGAGCACAGCACCCCCCCCCAGGTATTGGAAAGTAGATGTTCCCCCCATGGAGAAGGTGGTGAGCACAGAACCCCCCCCCCCCCCCGGTATAGGAAAGTAGATGTTCCCCCCATGGAGAAGGTGGTGAGCACAGAACCCCCCCCCCCAGGTATTGGAAAGTAGATGTTCCCCCCATGGAGAAGGTGGTGAGCACAGAACCCCCCCCCCCCAGGTATAGGAAAGTAGATGTTCCCCCCATGGAGAAGGTGGTGAGCACAGAACCCCCCCCCCCTAGGTATTGGAAAGTAGATGTTCCCCCCATGGAGAAGGTGGTGAGCACAGAACCCCCCCCCAGGTATTGGAAAGTAGATGTTCCCCCCATGGAGAAGGTGGTGAGCACAGAACCCCCCCCCCCAGGTATAGGAAAGTAGATGTTCCCCCCATGGAGAAGGTGGTGAGCACAGAACCCCCCCCCCCCCTAGGTATTGGAAAGTAGATGTTCCCCCCATGGAGAAGGTGGTGAGCACAGAACCCCCCCCCCCAGGTATAGGAAAGTAGATGTTCCCCCCATGGAGAAGGTGGTGAGCACAGAACCCCCCCCCCAGGTATTGGAAAGTAGATGTTCCCCCCATGGAGAAGGTGGGGAGCACAGAACCCCCCCCCCCAGGTATTGGAAAGTAGATGTTCCCCCCATGGAGAAGGTGGTGAGCACAGAACCCCCCCCCCCCAGGTATTGGAAAGTAGATGTTCCCCCCATGGAGAAGGTGGTGAGCACAGAACCCACCCCCCCAGGTATTGGAAAGTAGATGTTCCCCCAGGGAGAAGGTGGTGAGATCTGCAGAACATTTGGAAAGTAGATATCAAGTCATAGTGCCTTTGTCTCGGAGAGGTGGTTGAATTCTGTGGATTGGACAGAAAATAAAACCCCCAGGGCATAGGAAAGTAGATACCCCCTCCAAAAGTACCTCTTGTTGGAGATGGCGACGATCAGTGCCAGGACAAGGTCATCCAGCGCCCAGGGCAAAGATGCCAAACTGTGCCCCCCCCCTTTCCCTTAGGGTCACGGTGCCCCCATCCCTGCAGTAAACTATTGCCCCCAGGGCAGCCTCCCCTCCTGCCCACCCCTTGTCCCGGCCCTGGCGATGATTTCTGCAGAAGACGGAGAACAGGCATAACCCCCCCCCCCCCCCAGGTATAGGAATATATCCCCACACAGTACCATGTGTTGGAGAGGGGGGCAAATTCCATAGAAGGGACAAATCACAAACCCCCCAGGTATAGAAAAGAAGATACCCCCCCCTCTGTGTTTTATTTGTCAGAGAGAGGCAGCAAATCCTGTAGAACTTTTGGAGCATAGAACCCCCCCCCCCGGCCAGATATAGGCAAGCAGAATTTACTACATTGTACTTTTTTTATGGGGGGGGGGGTAAATCCTGCATAAGGGATGGAGAGCAGAACCCCCCTGGTATAGGTGAGCAGATAGGTATAGGTGGGGGGGGGGGGGCACAATAGCTTTTGCCGAGAGGGAGGTGAATTCTGCAGAAGGGACGGACCACAGAACCCCCCCAGGTATAGGAAAGTAGATATCTACCACCACAGTACCTTTTTTTTTAAGGGGGGGAGGTAAATCCTGCATAAGGGATGAAGAGCAGAACCCCCCTGGTATAGATGAGCAGATACCACCCCCCCACAATAGCTTATGTCAGAGAGAGAGGCGAATCCTGCAGAAGGGACAGACCACAGAACCCCCCAGGTATAGGAAAGTAAATATCTACCACCACAGTACCTTATTTTTTGGAGAGGGTAGGAAAACGGATATCCCCCCACGGTACCTTTTATTGGAGGGGATAGTACATAGCAAGCAGAAAACGGGCCCCCCAAGTCGAGGAAGTCAGATACCCCCCCCCCCCCATGGTACCTTTATTCATAGAGGGGGGGAAATCCTGCAGAATGGGTGGAGCACAGACCCCCCCCCTGCCAGGTATAGAAAGGTAGATACCCCCCACCCCACGGTTTCTTTTTGTCGGGGAGGCTGCCAAATTCTATAGAACCGACGTACCACAGAACCCCCCCCCCTCCCCAGGTATAGGAAGTCACATCCCCCCCCCCCCCGGTACCTTATTTCGTAGAGAGGGGGGCGAATCCTTCAGAATAGATGGAGCACAGACCCCCCACCAGGTATACAAAAGTAGATACCCCCCACCCGACAGTTTCTTTTGTCGGGGAGGCTGCCAAATCCTATAGAACTGACGTACCACAGAACCCCCCCTCCCCAGGTATAGGAAGTCACATACCCCCTCCCCCTTGCTACCTTATTTCGTAGAGGGGGGGCAAATCCTTCAGAATAGATGAAGCACAGACCCCCCGCCAGGTATAGAAAAGTAGATACCCCCCACCCCCCAGTTTCTTTTGTCAGAGAGGCTGCCAAATCCTATAGAACTGACATACCACAGAACCTCCCCCTCCCCAGGTATAGAAAGTCACATACCCCCCCCCCCCCCCCCCCCGTACCTTATTTTGTAGAGGGCGGTGAATCCTGCAGGCGCTGATCCTCTTTGTGGGGCTCACATCAGACTCTGTGGTCGCCTGTGGCAGGATCAGCTTGTTATCCCTCTCCTCCCTCCTCGCCTTCCTCTGGGCAGAGCCGTCCCAGCCCAGCGCTGGCTCAAGTTGCCAGATGCAGGAGAGGAAGGAGGGAGGGAGGGAGGAGGGCCCCCAGGGGCCCCAAGGGAAGGGAGCATGGATACCCAGCACACTCTGCCAGGGGGGCTCCCACAACAAGAGGATAGCCGATCACTTTACCTGTGTATACAGAAGGACATTTCCGATCGCTGGGCTCTCTTTATAAAGATTTTGTAAAAAAAAAATAAAAAAATTAAAAAAACTTTTTTTTAGCTAAAATTTGGCCCATCGTTACCAATCTGCAAGTAGATATAAAACCCAAACTTAGAATTCGTTTGCTAAACAATTAGGGCCAGATTCTCGTAGATGGGCGTAAAAATGGGCGGGCGTGACGTATCTGATTTACGTTACGCCGCCGCAAGTTTTCCAGGCAAGTGCTTTATTCACAAAGCCCTTGCCTGTAAAGTTGCGGCGGCGTAGCGTAAATCACCCGGCGGAATTCAAATTCGGCTGGTAGGGGGCGTGTTTCATTTAAATGATGCGCGTCCCCGCGCCGAACGAACTGCGCATGAGCCGTCCCTAAAATTTCCTGGCGTGCATTGCTCTAAATGATGTCGCAAGGACGTCATTGGTTTTGACGTGGATGTAAATGACGTCCAGCACCATTCACGGACGACTTGCGCAAAAAACGTAATTTTATAAATTTTCGACGCGGGAACGACGGCCATACTTAACATTGGCTGCGCCTCATATAGCAGGGGCAACTTTTTTACGCCGGGAAAAGCCTAACGTAAACGTCGTAACTTTACTGCGTCGGCCGCGCGTACGTTCGGGAATTCGCGTATCTAGCTAATTTGCATACTCAATGCGGAAATCGACGGAAGCGCCACCTAGCGGGGAAAAAAAAATTGCAGTTACGATCCGACTTACGCCTGTCGGATCGAATGGATATCTATGCGTAACTGATTCTAAGAATCAGTCGCATAGATACAACGGCCCAGATTAGGACTTACGACGGCGTACATGGCGCTGCGCCGTCGTAAGCCCTTTGAGAATCTGGGCCTTATTCTCTTTTTGATTTTTTTTTCCTTTTTTTATAAATCCTTGTTCTTGATTTTTTTTTTTTTTTAGCAGCTCAGTGTTGCTGATCTCCTGCATCCTTTTTGCAACCACTTCCTATCCACGTGCACTCCAGCAATGGCTGTATGGTACACGATATTGTCAAAAGTATTGGGACGCTAGCATTTAAACGCACGTGAGCCCGGATTCACAAAGCACTTGCGCCGACGCATCTCCAGATACGCCGCGTAAGTGCAAATAGGCGCCGTCGTATCTGTGCGCCGGACCCACAAAACTGAGATACGCCTAAAAACAGGCTTCATCTCGTCGACGTAACTTGCCTACGCCGGCGTAGAGTGAGCGCATATTTACGCTGGACGCATTTGGCGCTCCCATTGATTTTCTATTCAAATATGCAAATGAGGGAGATACGGCAAATCACGAACGTACGTGCGCCCGACGCAGTGCACGTAAAGTCATACGTCCGCCGTAAAGTTAAGCCCCATAAAGGAGGTGTAACTCAGCAGCATCCATGCAAAGGTCTGCACCAGGGAACACAAGCCGGCGTATTTTACGTTGGACGTGAATATGACTAGGCGTAGGTTACGTTCACGCCGTAGGCAGTGATCCGACGTATCTTAGGGAGTAGTTCCGACTTGATTATGAGCATGCACACTGGGATGCGTCCACGGGACGGCGCATGCGCCGTTCATTATACGTATCTGTCTGGCACTCGGCCCATCATTTGCATGGGGTCACGCCCACTTCCACCTACGCCGGCTTACGCCTAGGAAACCCAGCGCAGTTTTGGCAGCACTGGCTTTGTGAATTTAGGGCCAGATTCACCAAAGAGATACGACGGCGTTTCTCCTGATACGTCGTACTGTATCTCTGTTTCTATCTATGCGGCTGATTCATAGAATCAGTTACGCATAGATATCCATAAGATCCGACATGTGTAATTATTTTACACCGTCGGATCTTAGGATGCAATACCGCGGCCGCCGCTGGGTGGAGTTTGCTTCGTAAACCAGCGTCGGGTATGCAAATTAGCAGTTACGGCGGATCCCCGACAGATTTTCACGTTCGCAACGTCGCTGCTAGTCTAGTTTCCCGTCGTAAAGTTAGTCGTCGTTTGACCTGCCATAACTTTAGTCAGCAATCGTATTGCTGTCTAAAGTATGGCCGTCGTTCCCGCGTCGAAATTTAAAATTTACCGTCGTTTGCGTAACACGTCCGGGAATACGGAAGTACGCTACGCACGTCGCCGTTCGAAAAAATGACGTCACGGCGTGCAAAGCACGGCGGGAGTTAAGAAACGGAGCATGCACAGTAGGTCCGGCGCGGGAGCGCGCCTAATTTAAATGGCACACGCCCATTTGAATTGGCCCGCCTTGCGCCGGAGGCTGCCGGCGTAGTTTTCATCGCAAGTGCTTTGTGAATCAGGCACTTGCGATGAAAACCTGCGGCGGTGTAACGTATCTACGATACGTTACGCCGCCGCAGTTCTATGTGAATCTGGCCCTTAGTGCTTGCCTCTCTGCGTTGCGTCGGTGTAGCGTATATTATTTGCGCTACGGCGGCGTAATGTGCGCCCGCTCTCTGTGAATCTGGGCCATGATTTTTAATGGCATCCCAGTCTTATGCCGGCCATATACTATACGAAAAATCGGCCGAACCCATTTTCGAAAAACAAACATTCGGCCATGAGCGCAAACGATAGTGCCATCATGTAATGGTCGATAAATCGTTCACTGGACATAAATGAATACATTTTTTGTTCATTTTTCTTTTTACAGATACCTAGAGCAGACAGTTCGGACGGGAAACACATTAACCTTTCAATTTATTATTCGTTCGGCAGAAAATTTCCAAACTTGTCCTTCGTTTTTTTCGACTCAAAAACTTCCCAACGATTATCGATTTTTGTGCCCATTAACTGGCCGAAAAACGAACAAAGGGCCAGATTCTTGTACATCCGCGTATCTTTGCGGCGGCGTAACGTATCCGATTTACGTTACGCCGCCGCAACTTAGACGGGCAAGTGCTGTATTCTCAAAGCACTTGCTCCGTAAGTTGCGGCGGCGTAGCATAAATCGGCCGGCGTAAGCCCGCCTAATTCAAATTTGGATCAGGGGGGGCGTGTTTTATGTAAATGTACTGTGACCCGACGTGATTGACGTTTTTCACGAATGGCGCATGTGCCGTCCGTAGAAATCTCCCAGTGTGCATTGCTCCTAATACGCCGCAAGGATGTATTGGTTTTTACGTGGACGTAAATTACGTCCAGCCCCATTCACGGACGAGTTACGCAAATGACGCAAAATTTTAAAATGTCGACGCGGGAACGACGGCCATACTTAACATTGTTACGCCGCACTTATGCCACCTAATAGCAGGGGCAACTGTACGCCGGGAAAAGCCTAACGTAAACGGCGTAACTTTACTGCATCGGCCGGGCGTACGTTCGGGAATTCGCGTATCTACCTAATTTGCATACTCGACGCAGGATTCGACGGAAGCGCCACCTAGCGGCCAGCGTAAAAATGCAGTTACGATCCGACGGCGTAAGAGACTTATGCCTGTCGGATCTAACAGATATCTATGCGTAACTGATTCTAAGAATCAGGCGCATAGATACGACGGCGCAACGCAGAGATACGTACCTCGGTTGTGAATCTGGGCCAAGCTGTCTAAATGACCGAATTTTTGTATAGTGTATGGCCAGTATTAGACCCTATACACCAGTGGCGGTGCATCCATAGAGGGCACAGGAGCGCCGCCCCCTCTCTCTCCTGCACCACCACTGAAACAATACATACTGTAGATTCATGCATTGTATGAATCCATGAATTGTCGCTGCCGCCCACTATTCAAAAGGCCGGCCCCCTGGTGAGCGCTGGCCATCTGAATAACGGCAGTTGCTTTGTTTTTGTGTCTATTAGAGCCAGCGGGCTGTAATCGGCTTCCAAATAGTTAACCAGGGGACGCAGGGGGTGTGCGTTCCCTGGTTAACACTGACACGCATCTCAGCCAATCAGGTTCACCGGGTCTGGTTACCGGTAACCTGATTGGCTGAAGCGACATCGAGGGCGGGAGAAGACATCGAGGGACAGTGGAAGGAGGATGCTGACCCCAGAAAGGTAATCTGGCAGCATTTTACAGGGCACAGTGGTGACAATTGATGGGTACAGTGGTAACAATTGATGGCACAGTGGCTGCGTTTGATGGCACAGTAGCGACAATTGATGGGCACAGTGGCTGCGTTTGATGGCACAGTTAGCGACAATTGATGGCACAGTGGCTGCGTTTGATGACATGGCACAGTGGTGACAATTGATGGGCACAGTGGCGACAATTTATGGGCACAGTGGCTGCGTTTGATGGCATGGCATAGTGGCTGCATTTGATGGCACAGTGGCGACAATTGATGGCACAGTGGTGACAATTGATGGCATGGCACAGGGGCGACAACTGATATCACAGTGGCGACAATTGATGGCACAGTGGCGACAATTGATGGGCACAGTGGTGACAATTGATGGGCACAGTGGCTGCATTTGATGGCACAGAGGCGACAATTGATGGTCACAGTGGCTGCGTTTTATGGGCACAGTGGCTGCAATTTATGGGCACAGTGGCTGCAATTGATGGGCACAGTGGCTGCGTTTGATGGGCACAGTGGCTGCATTTGATGGCACAGAGGTGACAATTGATGGTCACAGTGGCTGCGTTTGATGGGCACAGTGGCTGCAATTGATGGGCACAGTGGTGGCAATTGATGGGCACAGTAGCTGTGTTTGATGGGCACAGTGGCTGCAATTGTTTTAGTTTTTTTCCATTTGTTTGCGCCCCCCAAAAAAATTTGAGCACCAGCCGCCACTGCTATACACACTGTAATGCCCTGTACACACGATCGGTTCATCCGATGAAAACGGTCTGATGGATTTTTTCATCAGTTTTGCCTACACACCATCAGTTAAAAATCTGATCGTATCAGAACGCGGTGACGTAAAACACGACGTGCTGAGAAAAATGAAGTTCAATGCTTCCAAGCATGCGTCGACTTGATTCTGAGCATGCGTGGGTTTTTAACCAATGGTCGTTCCTACTAACTTTTCTATCGGTTTTTTAACCATCAGATAATTTTAAAACAAGTTCCTAGTTTTTTAACCGATGGATAAAAAACCGATGGGGCCCGCACACGATCGATTCGTCTGATGAAAACCGATCATGTGTACGCGGCATTAGATTTTCTGCAGATTTTTGTCATCAGAATTACCAAAACCATATAATAACCTTAATGCCACGTACAGACGATTGGACATTCCGACAACAAAACGGTGGGTTTTTATTCAGACGGAATGTTGGCTCAAACTTGTCTTGCATACACACGGTCACACAAATGTTGTTGGAAATTCCGATCGCCAAGAACGCGTGAAGATTTCACTCTGGCATGAGCAGTGATATGTAACATGTATATAGTGCAATTTGTGATTTTGTGCATAGGCGCCAATGACGTGTGTGCTTACATTTGTATACTGTAGGTGTGATGGGCGGTTCCTACATGTTTAACCACTTGCCGCCCGCCAATGACATATTGACGGCGGCAAAGTGGTTGTAGAATCCTGACTGGACGTCATATGACGTCCTCAGGATTCTGAGCCGCTGCGCGCCCCCGGGGGCGGACATCGCGGCGAACGGTGTTGCGGGGTGTCAATCTGACACCCCGCAACACTGATCTCGGTAAAGAGTCTCTCACGGAGGCTCTTTACCACGTGATCAGCCGTGTCCAATCACGGCTGATCACGATGTAAACAGGAAGAGCTGTTGATGGCTCTTCCTCACTCGCGTTTGACAGACGCGAGTAGAGGAGAGCCGATCAGCGATCGCCGATCGCCACACTGGACCACCACACTGGACCACCAGGGAAGCCCACACTGGACCACCAGGGAAGGGCAAAAAAAAAAAAGTCTGAAAAAAAAGAAAAAAGCATTAAAAAATAAAAAAGATGACAATCAATGCCCACAAATGGGCACTGACTGGCAACATGGGTAAATCAGTGCCGCCCCACAGTGTCCATCAGTGCCACCCCACAGTGTCCATCAGTGCCACCCCACAGTGCCCATCCATGCCCAGTGCCCACCTATCAGTGCCCATCTGTGCCACCCATAAGTATCCATCAGTGCCACCCATAAGTGCCGCCCATGAGTGCCCATCAGTGCCGCCTATGAGTGCCCATCAGTGCCGCCCATGTGTGCCCATCAGTGCCCATCAGTGCCACATACCAGCGCCGCCAATCAGTGCCACCTCATCTGTGCCCGTCAGTACTACCTCATCGATGTCCATCAGTGCCATCTCATCAGTGCCGCCATATCAGTGCCCGTAATTGAAAGAGAAAACTTACTTATTTACAAAAAAAAATAACAGAAAAAAATAAAACCGTAATTTTTTTTCAAAATTTTCAGTCTTTTTTTAGTTGTTGCGCAAAAAAAGAAAAAAAAAGAGATGATCAAATACCACCAAAAGAAAGCTCTTTTTGTGGGGAAAAAAGGACGCCAATTTTGTTTGGGTACAGTGTAGCATGACCGCGCAATTGCCATTCAAAGTGCGACAGTGCTGAAAGCTGAAAATTGGCTTGGGCGGGAAGGTGCGTAAGTGCCCGGTATGGAAGTGGTTAAGGTCTGGTTTACACCTGTAGGCATTTTTTTAGTGCGGTTTCAGTTTTGCAGAAACACACTACAGTCCATGTAACATGGTTTCTTATGGGTCACGTTCACATCTGTGCAGATTATGGAAAGGGCCCGGGACCAGCAAGGTTGTGTTTTTGGTTCTATAGACTTTAATGGATCAAAAATGTGTATTGAAAAATGCAAAATGCACCTGGAATATGCATCAACTGCAACCTGCATAGGTGTGAACCAGGCCTCAAGGCGGGGTATGGGCAGAACCAACACATAAAGTGGGTGTAATGGGTGGTTCCTACATATTTAAAGGCGGGTATGGGCAGCACTAACACATAAAGGAGATGTGATGGGCGGTTCCTACATATTTAAAGTGGTTGTGTAGTACCGTAGATTTTTTTGGGGGGGTCATCTGTAAGCAGGCCCGTTGCTACAGGACAGGCAAAACAAACAATTGCTTGGGGCCCCCCGAGCTGGCCTGGGGCCCCCAACTTCCCCTTCCCGGGCTGTAGTGTGGCCGAGCTCCTCTTCCTTCCTCCTGGAGACCTGTAAGTCCGGCCGGGGACCGCGCGTGGTACAGGAGATTCAGTTTCCTGTTCCGGGCCGGACTGACAGAAAATGCACACTGAGTGCTAACTTCCTTTCAGTCCGGCCAGGAACACAGGAAACTGAATCTTCTGTACCACGCGGTACCCGGCCCTGGCACTATCTAATAGGTGACTGGAGACCCATAATGATAGAACACCGGACTGACAGGAGGAAGAGGAGCTCGGCCACGATACAGCCTACAGGGAAGAAGGGGAGGTGAGAATAGAAAAACACAGGGACTAGGGAGGGGGGAGGAGTAAGAACATGGGTGTAAAAAATTTGTTTAGCGCTTACGTAGGCTTGGGGGCACTTGGGGGCACAACCAACATATGAAGTGGATGTAATGGGCAGTTCCTTTATATTTAAAGGTGGGATATGGGCAGGACCAACACATAAAGGGGATGTGATGGGCGGTTCCTACATATTTAAAGGGATGGCGCGGTCGGGACTAACATATGAAGTGGTTGTGATGGGTGTTTTTTTATATTTAAAGGTGGGGCATGGGCATTGCCAACACATGAAGTGTATGTGATGGGTGGTCCCTACATATGTAAAGACAGGGTATGGGCAGCACCAACACATAAAGGAGATGTGATAGGTGGTTCCTACATATTTAAAGGTTGGGAATGGGAAGGACCAACGTATAAAGTGGATGTGATGGGCGATCCCTATATGTTTAAAGGTAGCATATGGGCAGGGCCAACACATGGCATGAATGTGATGGGTGGTTCCTACATATTTAAAGGTGGGGTATGGGCGTGGCCAACACATGAAGTGGATGTGATGGGCGGTTCCTACATATTTAAAGGTTGAGAATGGGCAGCACCAACGTATGAAGTGGGTGTGATGGGCAGTTCCTACATATTTAAAGGAGAGGCAGGACTAACATATGAAGTGGATGTGATGGGTGTTTTTTTCATATTTAAAGGTGGGTTTTGGGCAGGGCCAACACATGAAGTGGATATGATGGGCGGTCCCTAAATATTAAAAAAGTTAGGAATGGGCACGGGCAACATATGAAGTGGATGTGATGGTCGGTTCCTTCATATATAAAGGTGGGACATGGACAGGACCAACACATGAAGTGGATGTGATGGGTGGTCCCTACATATTTAGAGGCAGGGCCTGGGAGGTACCAACCTATAAAGTGGGCGTAATGTGGTTTTGCCAAACCCAGAAAGTGGGCATTCAAATTGCGGACTGTTCACGTGTTTAGCAGTGTCCCAGGATCCAGGACTGTAGGTATGAAATGGTCATTTCCAAAATAAGGCTGTTGATGAATTTGCTGATCATTTTTAACATTTATGAATTCTGAATTTTTATTCTTTATGCAACACGTCATCATATCCGAAGACGAAGCTGCGATTCCCATAATAGAAAAAAATTACCGGTTGAATATTTGTGATGGTTCCCCATTGGATGGCAGTTTTGGTGGTTACCTCATTAGATTGTGTCTCTGTTATTACTTCCTGCGGCTGTTTCCTCTTCCTGTGTGTGCTCATCCTCTAAATATAACCCCGGCTCACACTTCTCTTTCATCCCCAGTGCCCCCTGTACTCCCGTGTTATCTCCGTCCCTATCTCATCACTTCCTTATCTGCTCAGCGTGTGTCACCGATCCTCACCGATCCTCACTGATCCCCAAAGACCCTCCCTGAGGATCTGCACTAAGACAAGTCCTATCTGGGGGGACAATGGAAAATCAATGCCATTGCAATTGTTTAAAAAAATCTATACTTTTAGTTAAAAAAATTAATTTAAATACATTTTAGTGCATATAAAGACAATCAAACCTCTAAGGCCCCGTACACACGACCAAACATGTATGCTGAAACTGGTCCACTGTTTGTTTGGTCGTGTGTAGGCGCGAGCGGGCCGAATTCCAGTAAACATTTGCCCGCCGGGCCTTTTCCCAGCAGACAAATATTCCTGGACGTGTTTTAAAACCGTCCGCTGGAATCCTGCCCGCTCGGACATGTATGGTCGTCAGTACAGACCTACCGTACATGTCCGAGCGCCCGCCGTCCCTCGCATGCGTGGAAGCCTTTAAATGGCAGGCCCGCCCACGTCGCCGCGTCATCGCCGCGTCATCGTCGCGGCAACGACGCGGACACGCCCCGCGTATTGTTTACGCGCGGACTTCTGTACGATGGTTAGTACAACCATCGTACAGAAGCCCTCTGGCAGGCATGTACGGTGAAAACGGTCCGACGGACCGGTTTCACCGTACATGTTTGCTCGTTAGTACCCGGCCTTGTATTCATAAAAAAAAAACAAAAACGTGTATGTAGCGCTCACCCCCGAAGGAGCCGCTGGTTTGTTTTGGGATCGGCCTGCTAAGTTTCCCTGGCGTTGTCTAGGGGTGTAATAGTGAGAGCAAAAGCAGTGAGCGAAGGTCCAGACAGTGAATAAAGGTTTTCTCAATGCTTTATTTTCCAGGTCAAACTAGGGTTGCCACCTGTCCAGGATTCACCCGGACAGTTCGGGTTTGGAATCATGTGTCCGGGTTTCAGAAAGCCTGAAACCCGGACACATTTTTTAGCCTGGACTATGGCTTGCCAGCAGGGTTTATGGCTGCAGTTGTCTCTTTCACACTGCCTTAGAGAGGGCTCAATCTACACCTATCCCCCCCCCCTCTGTGTCTGCCCACACTCCAATCCTCAGTGCTGTGCCTCAGAAAAGGAAAGTTGGGGCTGGAAATTTGAAGTCCAGCAGCCTCAGATACATCTGCATGAGATGTGCTGACTGCCAGGGGGTGAGTGAGCTCACCATCCATCCCTGTCTGTAAATGTCTCCCCCCTTCTCCCTTTTCTCTCCTGCCTCTGATTGAGTACACAGAGGTGAATCAGGGTTCTCAGAGCACCCTTTACATCGGAGTTCCCCTTTACATCAGAGGCCACAGCTTTCCCCCTTACATCAGAGTCTTCTCCGTACATCAGAGTTCTCAGTGTTCCCCCTTACATCAGAGTCCTCCTGTATATCAGAGTTCCCAGTGTTCCCCCTTAGATCATGGTTTCCAGAGCATCCCTTATGTTAGAGCCCCCAGAGTTCCCCCTTACATCAGAGTCTGCAGAGTCTGATGTAAGGGGGAACTCTGGGGGAGTCTCTGCGAGTTCAGATGTAAAAGGGGAACTCTGAGGACTCTGATGTAAAGGGGAACTCTTGGTAATAACTTCATATGATCAGAAATGGTGTTTAATAGCAAAATATATGTATAGGTTATACTATAAAAAATAATTGCCGTGGGCCGCTAAAATGTTCGGGTTTGACTTGAAGAAAAGGTGGCAACCCTACCACACGGCCAACATCAACATAAATTGGGAGTGACAAGGTTGATGAAGAGAAAGAGAGAGGAGAGAACCTTGCAGTATCAGGCCTGGATATTAGATGGAGCAGTCAGTACTGCTCTGTATAGTACCAATTTGTAACTCGTCGCCACTCTGCTTGGAGTGGGTAAAGTGCCCCCGGACAGACCCCTTTGTATAGGTCTGGCAGCCAAGGTGTCACTTAGGATTTCTGGGAGGATGCGGGCCTGTCTCATGGGCCAATTACAATAACTGAGCTAGGTAGATAAATGAAGCAAATCCTCCCAGTAGATTTCTGCGTTGGTCACCAGATGACAGCAAACATACCTGTCAGTACTCTGGTCACCGGATCCCCAATTGCTTTGTTCAGGCTCTGTTGGACGACCTGCCTCCGGGTCCTCCTCAAACCGACTCCCCAATCGCACGGCACCCAGCCTGGGATCCTTTCAGTAGAACCGGGCACCCAGCAAGTCACTGGGGTCCCCTTGTACCTCCGGATGAGGGTTTTCGTAGCCTGCAACTTCGGCCAGGTGGGCCGCGCCGGCGGGGTACATGGATGCGCGCACCCTGAAGGTGGATGCCGCACCTGGAACGGGAACCCCGCGAAGATTTTAGAACACCTGTCACAGATATACCCTTCCCCAGCATGCCTTGCGAGGAAGAAACTTCTCTAATTGGCTGCTGGGGGAAAACTTTCTCTGCCAACTGCTGGCCAGGGATGATATTGCATCCCTGGACCACAGACTGACCCAGTGGACATTTCTGGAATGACAGAAGTCCCAGAAAATTTAAACAATTAGGCCCAGATTCACAACCGAGATACGCCATTGTATCTCCAGAAACGCAGTCGTATCTCTGAGTTGCGCCGTCGTATCTATACGCCTGATTCTTAGAATCAGTTACGCATAGATATCCATTAGATCCGACAGGCGTAAGTCTCTTACGCCGTCGGATCTAAACTGCATTTTTTTTTTTTGACCGCTAGGTGGCGCTTCCGTCGAATTCCGCGTCAAGTATGCAAATTAGCTAGATACGCGAATTCCCGAACGTACGCGCGGCCGACGCAGTAAAGTTACGACGTTTATATTAGGCATTTCCCGGCGTAAAGTTGCCCCTGCTATATGAGGCGCAGCAAATGTTAAGTATGGCCGAAATTTGAAAAAAAAGTTACGTCGTTTGCGTAAGTCGTCCGTGAATGGGGCTGGACGTTATTTACGTTCACGTCGAAACCAATGACGTCCTTGCGGCGTACTTTGGAGCAATGCACACTGGGAAATTCCACGGACGGCGCATGCGCCGTTCCGAAAAAACGTCAATCACGTCGGGTCACAGTAGTTTTGCATAAAACACGCCCCCCCTGATCCAAATTTGAAGTAGGCGGGCTTACGCCGGCCGCTTTACGCTACGCCGCCGCAACTTACGGCGCAAGTGCTTTGAGAATACAGCACTTGCCCGTGTAAGTTGCGGAGGCGTAACGTAAATCAGATACGTTACGCCCGCACAATTTTACGCGGCTCTACGTGAATCTGCCCTTTAGTGAATGGGAGCAAGGTAACTCTCCCATTCCCCACTAACTTTAGTGTAGTTCCCATACTGAAAGTAGGGGGGCGCTACATGTATATCAATTCATAGCAAGTGTATGTACATTCATTCGGTGCAAATAGGGCAAAATGCACACCTCCCAACTCCCAACTTTTCGAGAGGGGAACGAGGGACACCTATCAGCAAAAGTATGCAGGCATAGGACACACCCCTTGCCACACCCCCTTAACCACTTCACCCCCCGGAGGAATTGGCTGCCCAATGACCGGGCCATTTTTTGCCATTCGGCACTGCCGTCGCTTTAACTGACAATTGCGCGGTCCAGCGACGTGGCACCCAAACAATATTGATGTCCTCTTTACCCACAAATATTTCTTTCTTTTGAAGGTATTTGATCACCTCTGCGGTTTTATTTGTTTGCGCTATAAACAAAAAAAGAGCGTAAATTTTGAAAAAAGAAAGCAATATTTTTTACTTTTTGCTATAAAAAATATCCCCCCAAAAAAACAATTTTTTCCTCAGTTTAGGCCGATACATATTCTTCTACATATTTTTGGTAAAAAAAAAAATCGCAATAAGCGTTTATTGATTGGTTTGCGCAAAAGTTAGAGCGTCTACAAAATAGGGGATAGTTTTATGGCATTTTTATTATTTTTTATACTAGTAATCAGCGATTTTTATCGTGACGGCGTCATTATGGCGGACACATCGGACACTTTTGACACCATTTTGGGACCATTGTCATTTTTACAGCGATCAGTGCTATAAAAATGCACTGATTACTGTGTACTGTAAATGACACTGGCAGGGAAGGGGTTAACCACTAGAGGGTGATGAAGGGGTTATGTGTTTCCTAGGAAGTGATTCTAACTGTGGGGGGGGCTGGGCTACCAGTGACACGACACTGATCACTGCTCCCGATCACAGGGAGCTGTAGATCACTGTCCGGTCACAAAGCAGAACAGGGAAATGCCTTGTTTACATAGACATCTCACTGTTCTGCCGCTCCGTGACACGGTCACGGAACACCGGAGGGCATCGAGTCCGCGGGTCCCTGGGGCACAGGCAGGTACAGGCAGAATGGCAGAATGGCACAGGCAGGTACAGGCAGGCACAGGCCCGCCACGGAGCTTGTGGCGGGCCTGTACCTGCCTGTACCTGCCTGTGCCATTCTGCCGACGTATATCTACGTTAGGCAGTCGGCAAGTGGTTAAAAAATCTATATTTTTTGTAAAAAAAAATACATTCAAATAAATTTTAGTGCACATAAAGACAATCAAACCTCTATCCATTAAGCCAATCACACGCCTACCTGATGGTATGGCTTGATGTATAAGTATCTGCCTGTACTTCTCACCATTGAAGACACCGGGGTAGATTCAAGAAGCAATTGCGCCTGTGTAACCATAAGTTACACAGCGCAATTGCTTACTTGCCCCGGCGTTACGAATGCTCCTGATTCAGGAACCTTGTTACGCCGACTGCAGCCTAAGATCTGCGCGGCATAAGGCTCTTATGCCCGCATATCTTAGGCTGCATTCTTGCGATGGCCGCTAGGTGGCGTTACCGTTGTGCTCAGTGTATAGTATGCAAATTGCATACTAACACCGATTCACAACGTTGCGCGTGCCCTGCATACGCAATTTACGTTGTTTACGTACGGCGGTTTTCGCGCAAGGCTGCCCCTGCTATTAGCAGGGGCAGCCCATGTTACGTATACCCGTCGTTCCCGCGTCGCGAAATTTGAATTTTACGTAGTTTGCGTAAGTGAATCGTGAATGGCGCTGGACGCCATTCACGTTCACTTTGAAGCAAATGACGTCCTTGCGACGTCATTTGCAGCAATGCACGTCGGGAAAGTTTCCTGATGGAGCATGCGCTCTATGCTCGGCGCGGGAACGCGCCTAATTTAAATGATTCCCGCCCCCTACGGGATCATTTAAATTGCGTGCTCTTGCGCCGGGCATTTTGCCGGCGCGCCCGCGCAATTTACGGAGCTTCTGCTCCGTGAATCAAGGGCAGCGGAGCAAATTTGTGGGGGTGCAGGGCAAAAACGTTGCCCTGCTCCTCCGTAAATTATGGGCAATTCTACCTGACCATTGATCCTGCAGAAATGCAGCCCCAAACTTGCTGGGAACCTCCATCATGCTTCACAGTTGCCTGCAGACACTCATTATCAGTGGCGGCCGGTGGTAATTATTTTGGGGGGGGGGGGCCGAAAACAGTAGCACCCCCTCCACACCCCTGGCGGGTGGTCGGTCCGCGGGTGGGTTAGGTGCACTTACCCCATTTATGTAGCGCTTCACCGACGGCTTCCCATGCTCCTTAGCAGCGGAGGCTCTCCCTTCCCCTCCCCGGCGGCTTCCGTTTCCTCCTTCCTCCTCGGCGGCCAATTGGGACTCTTCTCTTTTTGGCCAAATCGGAAAACGGGTCTCAGACCGGCTTCTGATTGGCTGGATTGAGGATTAGTGTTACAACAGCGAATATTCATTCATTCAACACCTAGGTGGGCCCGTGGCGCAATTCTCTGCGCTCCGAGCACACCCTATTTCGAAGCCTATTGGAGCCTATGGCTCTAATCAGGTGCTTAAAAAAAACACCCCCACCGCTGTAATTCAGGCGCCCAGCGTCCCGAAAGGGGCCAGATGCCTGAATTGGGAGTGGCAGCATCAGGCCATGGATAGATTCATGCTATACATGAATCCATCTATTATTCATATAGGGGGTGGTGTGGACAAAGGGGGCGGAGCCTGCGTGACCCTAATGCACGGGCCACCACTGCGCCTAATTTAAATGGCACACGCCCATTTTAATTGGCCCGCCTTGCGCCGTAGGCTGCCAGCGGAGGTTTTCATTGCAAGTGCTCTGTGGATCAGGCACTTGCGATGAAAACTTGCGGCGGTGTAACGTATCTACGATATGTTACACCGCCGCAGTTCTACGTGAATCTGGCCCTTCATGCCCAAGAGGGTTAAGTTAGTGCTGGAAAATAATGGCGGCCACACAAAATATTGACACTTTGGGCCCAATTTGGACATTTTAACCACTTGACAACCGGCCCATTGCCAAAGAACGTCCTCTTTTTAAAGATGGATATCTCGGTAACGGCAGCAGCTGCTGCCACAACCGAGGTATCCATCTTTAGTGCCAACGGTCCTGTAAACGATAACGGTGGTCTCCGCGGCGGATTCGCCGCGAGATCGCCGTTATCGGTGGCGGGAGAGGGGCCCCCCCTCCCACCGCTCTCCCGCGCCCTCCGCCGCTTACCGGAGCCGTCGGTAGCGGCGGAGGCGATCGGGACCGTTCGGCAGCTGACTGGGGACGAGACTTCGCCCGTCCCCATAGCTCTGCTGGGCGGAAGTGACGTCAAAACGTCAGTCCCGCCCAGCCTCTTAAAGCAACATTTTTTTTTTTTTGTCATTTGAAAAAATGACATTTCCAAATTTTTTTTTTTTCTTGCATTTTAGTCTAAATATGAGATCTGAGGTCTTTTTGACCCCAGATCTCATATTTAAGAGGACCTGTCATGCTTTTTTCTATTACAAGGGATGTTTACATTCCTTGTAATAGGAATAAAAGTGATCATTTTTTTTTTTTTATTATTTCAGTGTAAAAAATTATAAAAATAAATAAAAATATAATTTTTTTTAAAAACGCCCCGTCCCGACGAGCTCGCCCACAGAAGCGAACGCATACGCGAGTAGCGCCCGCATATGAAAACGGTGTTCAAACCACACAAGTGAGGTATCGCCGCGATCGTAAGAGTGAGAGCAATAATTCTAGCCCTAGACTTACTCTGTCACTCAAAAAATGCAACCTGTAGAATTTTTTAAACGTCGCCTATCGAGATTTTTAAGGGTAAAAGTTTGACGCCATGCCACGAGCGGGCGCAATTTTTAACCGTGTCATGTTGGGTATCATTTTACTCGGCGTAACATTATCTTTCACAATATATAAAGAAAATTGGGCAAAAATTATTGTTGTCTTATTTTTTAATTCAAAAAAGTGCGCTTGTAAGACCGCTGTCGCAAATACGGTGTGACAGAAAGTATTGCAATAACTGCCATTTTATTCCCTAGGGTGTCTGCTAAAAAAAAATATATAATGTTTGGGGGGTTCTGATTAATTTTCTAGCAAAAAAATTTTGATTTTTACATGAAGGAGAGAAGTGCCAAAATAGGCCGGGTGATTAAGTGGTTAACTTAGGGGGTGTACTCACTTTTGTTGCCAGCGGTTTAGACATTAATGGCTGTGTGTTGAGTTATTTTGAGGGGACAGCAAATGTACTCTGTTATACAAGCTGCACACTCACTACACAACATTGTAGATACAAAGTGTAATTTCTTCAGTGTTGTCACATGAAAAGATTTACAAAAAAGTGAGGGGTGTACTCACTTTTGTGAGATACTGGGCCAGATTCAAGAAGCACTTGCGCCCGCGCAACCATAGGTTGCGCGGCGCAAGGGCTTACTTGCTCCGGTGTAACGAGTGCTCCTGATTCAGGAACCTCGTTACACCGACTGCAGCCTAGGATGTGACAAACATAAGCCTCCTTATGCCTTCACATCCCAGGCTGCATTCTTGCGTTGGCCGCTAGGGGGCGCGGCCATTGTGATCGGCGTATAGTATGCAAATTGTATACTACCACCGATTCACAAAAGTTGCGCGGGCCCTGCGCACGCAAGGTACGGAGTTTCCGTACGGCGACTTTAGCATAAGGCTGCTCCTGCTAATAGCAGGGGCAACCAATGCTAAAGTATAGCTGCGCTTCCCGCTCGTGAAATTTAAATTTCACGTCGTTTACGTAAGTGAACCGTGAATGGCGCTGGACGCCATTCACGTTCACTTAGAAGCAAATGACGTCCCTGCGACGTCATTTGCCGCAATGCACGTCGGGAAAGTTTCCCGACGGAGCATGCGCTGTTCGCTCGGCGCGGGAGCGCGCCTAATTTAAATGATTCCCGCCCCCGGCGGGATCATTTACATTAGGCAGCCTTACGCCCGGCTGTTTAGCATATCGCCCGCGCAATTTACGGAGCAACTGCTCCGTGAATCGCGGGCAAAACGCAATATTTGCGTGGGCGCAGAGAAAAATATTTGCTCTTTGCCCACGCAAATATTGCTCGGATCTACCTGAATCTGGGCCACTGTATATATATATATAGACAGTACATGTATCTTGGCTATAAACCAGTGGTTCTGGATGTAGAGTTGGTTGGATATCTGGATAATGTTGGTCTGTGGATGTAAATGATTGAATGGCTCCGCTCCTTTGTTATGGAAGCGAGACCCAGAGACTCCTCCCCCTTTAGGACGGCTCCGCTGTGCCTCTACGTGAATTCTACAAATAGCGCGTCGCTTTCCATGGACCGCCTTCGTTCTCATGTTGCCAGATCTGTAATAACAGTGGTCCATGCCCCCCCCCCCCCTCACCCTATGAATTATAGAGTCTGCTCATGTCCCCCCCCCCTCTCGTTTCCTCTCCAGGTGCGCCCGCCCGCTATCGTCTTGCCGTTACGGGGAGCGTCCAACGCGTACGATTCCAGGGACTCACATTACATGTTCCTCTGGCTGGGGATCCGCACAACGAATAATTACATAATCTGCCAAACATCTTCCCTGAAATGACTTGCAGATGAGGTGGTTTTCCTTCTAAACATAGTAGAGGGGGGGGGGGTTTCTGCTAGTAAACTGGGGCTATGCTGCGCATCAGACTCAGCTACACACTGGCCCAGATTCAGGTAGCCTTGCGCTTTTTTTACGTAGGCGCAGGGCACCGTTTTTGCCCTGCGCCCCCTGCAAATTTTCTGCGCTACCCGCGATTCACGGAGCAATAGCTCCGTAAATTGCGTGGGCGCTCCGGCAAAATGCCCGGCGTAAGCGCGCGCAATTTAAATGATCCCGCAGGGGGCGGGAATCATTTAAATTAGGCGCGTTCCAGCGCCGATCGTAGAGCGCATGCTCCGTCGGGAAACTTTCCCGACGTGCATTGCAGCAAATGACGTCGCAAGGACGTCATTTGCTTCAAAGTGAACGTGAATGGCGTCCAGCGCCATTCACGATTTACTTACGCAAACTACGTAAAGTTCAAATTTCGCAATGCAGGAACGACGGGTATACGTAACATTGGCTGCCCCTGCTAATAGCAGGGGCAGCCTTACGCGAAAACCGCCGTGCGCAAACAACGTAAACTGCGTACGCAGGGCTCGCGTAACGTTGTGAATCGGCGTTAGTATGCAATTGGCATACTATACGCTGAGCACAACGGGAACGCCACCTAGCGGCCATCGCAAGAATGCAGCCTAAGATATGCGGGCATAAGAGCCTTATGCCGCGCAGATCTTAGGCTGCAGTCAGCGTAACGAGGTTCCTGAATCAGGAGCACTCGTTACGCCGGGGCAAGTAAGCAATTGCGCTGCGTAACTATGGTTACGCAGGCGCAATTGCTCTCTGAATCCGGGCCCTTGTGTATTAGAAGCTGCAGCAAGTCAGCTAGAGCCCCGCCTCATTACCTGGCTGGAGGACGTCCAGCCTGACTGTCCCTGCCCCGCCCCTTTTATTCTTCGGGTTCTAGTTAAAGTGCAACCTTGGTTTATGAGTAACGTGGTTAACGAGCGTTTTGAATAGCGAGGAACTTTTTTTTTTTAATTTTAACTCGGTTTTCCGAGATCAGTCGAGCTGTCCCAGAGTATTTCCAAGGCTCTCTGGCAACCCCCCCCCCCCACCTCTGGCCACATGCGGTATTGCATGCCAGAGAAGTCAATGCGGAACAAATTATCTTCGTTTCCATTGACTTCTATGGGGAAACTCGCTTTGATATGCGAGTGCTTTGGATTACCAGCATTCTTCTGGAACGGATTATACTCGTAATCCGAGGTTCCACTATATTTCAATCATGGAGGCTCGTATTCACTTGTGGGCATTTCCTAGGGCAGGCTGCATGCAAGTACAGCCCACTCCTCCACCCATCAAGGCATTTTGATATTTGCATAGCCCCACCCACTGCTCGCATCAGGAGTGAGCGAGAATGCCGTTGTTCTGTCGGTATGGTTCCTCCATTGAATAATGCCCGGGCTGGACTGTGCACGCGCAAACGGAGCCGACGGAAATCTCAGAGGATGATCAGCTGTTCTTCAGGTGTAGACGGCGCATGCACAAGCAACACGCCGCTCGCTCCCGATGCTCGGGGCAGGTTATACATTGAATTACAACAAGGGGCGGGATCTAAGAAGGGGCGGATGCTTTTCTCAAAGGGGCGGATGTATTATTGAGCAGTACTCTTATGTGGAATGGTTTTCTCAATAAACGACGCGTCTATGCGGGGCGTGTTACTGTTCCTTTGAGAAAAGCATCTGCCCCTTGTAAAGACAGGGGGCTAGATTCAGATAGATTAGTGGATCTTTAGATCCGCGTAACCTATCTGATTTACGATCCGCCGCCGCAAGTTTTCGAGGCAAGTGCTTAATTCAGAAAGCACTTGCCTCTAAACTTGCGGCGGCATATCGTAAATCCCCCGGCGGAATTCAAATTCCGCGGCTAGGGGGCGTGTACAATTTAAATCAGGCGCGTCACGCCGCGCCGATCGAACAGCGCATGCGCCGTCTGCGAATTTTCCCAGCGTGCATTGCTCCAAATGGCATTGTAAGGACGTCATTGGTTTCGACGTTAACGTAAATTACGTCCGGCCGTATTCGCGAACGTATTCGGGCGGTCGTTCGTTTCTGAATCGGCGTAAATGCTCATTTGCATATCCGACGCGTAAAAGATACGGAAGCGCCACCTAGCGGCCGGCCTGGAATTGCAGCCTAAGATCCGACGGTGTAAGTCACTTACACCTGTCGGGCCAGATTCACAAAGAGTTACGCCGGCGTATCAGTAGATACGCCGACGTAACTCAGAATCTAAGCCCGTCGTATGTTTAAGTGTATGCTCAAACTGAGATACACTTAAACATGCCTAAGATACGACGCCGTCGTATCTTAGGGTGCATTATTTACGCTGGCCGCTAGGTGGTGGTTCCATTGAGGTCGGCGTAAAATATGCAAATGAGTCGTTACACAGATTCACGAACGTACGCTTGCCCGTCGCAGTAAAGATACATTGTTTCCGTAAGAGATACGCCGCGTAAAGATAAACATGCCCCCTAGGTGGCGTATCCAATGTTAAGTATGGCCGTCGTTTCCGCATCGCAATTTGAAAATTTTACGTTGTTTGCGTAACTCGTCCGTGAATGGGGCTGGACGCCATTTACGTCCACGTCAAAACCAATGACGTCCTTGCGACGTCATTTAAAGCAATGCACGCCGGGATATTTTAGGGACGGCGCATGAGCAGTTCATTCGGCGCGGGGACGCGCTTCATTTAAATGAAACACGCCCCCTACCCGCCGAATTTGAATTCCGCCAGGTGATTTACGCTACGCCGCCGCAACTTTACAGGCAAGTGCTTTGTGAATAAAGCACTTGCCTGATAAACTTGCGGCGGCATAACGTAAATCAAATACGTTACGCCCGCCCACAAATACGCCCATCTACGTGAATCTGGCCCGTCGGATCTTAGGCATATCTATACGTAACCTGATTCTATGAATCAGGCGCATAGATACGATGGCCGGACTCAGAGATACGCCGTCGTATCTTCTTTCTGAATCCGGACATGTAGTTTGTTGAGAAAGCCATTCCCCATAAGAGCACTGCTCAATAATACATCCGCCCCTTTGAGAAAAGCGTCCGCCCCTTATATACTCCTGGAGAAAAACATATGTTATTATCTATGGTATTAAAGTTTTGAACAAACTCACATATACAGATTTAGCTGCTTTGGATGGTCTGAGGAGGCCTTTAATGCTGCACAGTGCTCTGGATGGTGGTCTCAAGGGAGGCCTGTAATGCTGCACAGTGCTCTGGATGGTGGTCTGAGGAGGCCTGTAATGCACACAGTGCTCTGGATGGTGGTTTGAGAGAGACTGCACAGTGCTCTGGACAGTGGTCTCAGGAGGCCCATAATGCACACTGCTCTGGACGGTGGTATTAGGAGGCCTGTAATACTGCACAGTGCTTTGGGAAGGTGGCCTGAGAGGCCGGTAATGCTGCACACTGCTGAATGGTGGTCTCAGGTCTGAGGGATGGCCGGTAATGCACAGTGCTCTGGATAACGGTGGTCTGAGAAAGCCTGTAATGCTGCAGAGTGCTCTGGACGGTGATCTGAGGAGTCCTGTAATGTTGCACAATGCTCTGGATGGTGGTCTGAGGGGAGGCACAGTGCTCTGGGTGGTGGTCTGAGGGGAGGCCTGTTATGCTGCACAGTGCTCTGGGATGGTGGTCTGAGAAGCATGTAATGCTGCACAGTGCTGAATGGTGGTCTCAGGTCTGGGGGATGGCCTGTAATGCTGCAGTGCTCTGGATGGTGGTCTGAGAAGGCCTGTAATGCTGCACAGTGCTCTGGATGGTGGGTGGTCTGAGGGGAGGCCTGTAATGCACACACAGTGCTCTGGATGGTGGTTTGAGGGATGGCCTATAATACACACACAGTGGTCTGGATAGTGGTCTGAGGGGAGGCCTGTAATGCACAGTGCTCTGGATGTCGTGGTCTGAGGAGGCCTGTAATGCACACACAGTGCTCTGGATGGTCTGAGGAGACCTGTAATGCTGCACAGTGCTCTGGGACGGTGGTCTGAGAAGCATGTAATTCTGCAGAGTGCTCTGGACGGTGGTCTGAGGAGTGCTGTAATGTTGCACAATGCTCTGGATGGTGGTCAGAGGGGAGGCCTGTAATGCTGCACAGTGCTCTGGATGGTGGTCTGAGGGGAGGCCTGTAATTATGCACAGTGCTCTGGATGGTGGTCTGAGGGGAGGCCTGTTATGCTGCACAGTGCTCTGGGATAGTGGTCTGAGAAGCATGTAATGCTGCACAGTGCTGAATGGTGGTCTCAGGTCTGGGGGATGGCCTGTAATGCACAGTGCTCTGGATGCTGGTGGTCTGAGGAGGCCTGTAATGCTGCAGTGCTCTGGATGGTGGTCTGAGGAGGCCTGTAATGCTGCAGAGTGCTCTGGATGGTGGTCTGAGGGGAGGCCTGTAATGCACACACAGTGCTCTGGATAGTGGTCTGAGGGATGGCCTGTAATACACACACAGTGGTCTGGATAGTGGTCTGAGGGGAGGCCTGTAATGCACAGTGCTCTGGATGCCGTGGTCTGAGGAGGCCTGTAATGCACACACAGTGCTCTGAATGGTCTAAGGAGGCCTGTAATGCTGCACAGTGCTCTGGGACGGTGGTCTGAGAAGCATGTAATGCTTTACAGTGCTGAATGGTGGTCTCGGGTCTCAGGGATGGCTTGTAATGCACAGTGTTCTGGATGCCCATGGTCTGAGGGGGCCTGTAATGCTGCAGAGTGCTCTGGATGGTGGTCTGAGGAGGCCTATAATGCTGCACAGTGCTCTTGATGGTAGACTCAGGGGGAGCCTGTAATGCTACATAGTGCTCTGGATGGTGGTATGAGGGGAGGCTTGTAATGTTGCACAATGCTCTGTATGATGGTCTGAAGGGAGGCCTGTATTGTTGCACAGTGCTCTGGGTGGTGGCCTGAGGGGAGGCCTGTATTGCACAGTGCTCTAAAACAGTGGTCTGAGAGGCCTGTAATGCACACACAGTGCTCTGGATGGTGGTCTGAGGAGGCCTGTAATGCACACACAGTGCTCTGGATGGTGGTCTGAGGAGGCCTGTAATGCACAGTGCTCTGGATGGTGGTCTGAGGAGGCCTGTAATGCTGCACAGTGCTCTGGAAAGTGGTCAGAAGGGAGGCCTGTATTGCACAGTGCTCTAAAATTGTTGTCTGAGAGGCCTCCTCAGACCCTCGGCATTCAGAGCACTGTGCATTACAGGCCATCCCTCAGACCTGAGACCACAACCCAGCACTGTGCAGTGGACCCTTCATTACAGGTAATGATGGAACTAAATCTATTGGGATTTTTTTTTTCATCTCTAAACTTGCTTTTTTTTAATGATCACAGCAGGAAGGTGGAATGAGGAATTCAGGGATGACGGTCACATGACCCGTGAGTGAGGAGCCCAGATTTACCAGGTTTTATTATGTTTATGGAGGAGATGATGGCTCCTCGCCGGGTATAAACTCCGCAGTCTGAGAGCAGCATATAGAGTGCTAATAACATCCTATACATGCCAACAATAATACAGTCCACACACAGGAGAGGAGATCCAACCATCGCCCAACCCAGCCGGAAGGATAAATATAACCCGACATCTGATCCAGAACACAACAAATAGTTCCTGTATGTATGGACTCTGCTCAGTACAACTTCTCTTACTCTGTATGCCCGGTGTAATTCTCAGTAGACATGTGCACTGCCAAAAAAAATTTTTTTTCATTTATGTTATTTTCTTTTTTTTCGGAAATTCTGGAAAATCAAAAAAAAAATTTTTTTCGTTTTTGTTTCATTCGTTTTTTTTTTCCGGAAATTCGGGAAAATCAAAAAAAAAATATTCCGTTTTCTTTGTTTTTTTGCTTTTTTCGTAAATTCGTAAATTCGTAAATTCCGAATTTTCGAATTTCCGAAAAAAACGAATGAAACGAAAATTAAAAAAATAATTTCCTGACTGACTCCATGGCAGCCTACGTGTGGGTTAATCCCGCCTCCTCTCCAATGTGATAGGACCCCATACCCATAAAAGTTAACTCACCAATAGACTCAGTGTTCCTTTTTTTTCCTCCTCCATGGATCAAGTATTTCAAGGAATGAAAGAGCACACTTTAAAGCGGTGCAGCTCGGATCCCAGCCATGGGCGGGTGGAGAGCTTGCCCAGCATATCTGGTTATGTGCTGTGGCGTGTGCTGAAGACAGGACGCCTCCACAATCCAGGCTCGAACACCCTAGAGCTTCGAGCGGCCTGGTGTGCCCTACAGTCCTTTTCACAACTGCTGAGGGGAAAGTCAGTAATTCTAAGGATGGACAACACCACAGCAGTATCATATGTCAAGAGACAAGGCGGTACTCGGAGCTCATCCCTTCTCCAGGAAGTAGAGCCCATTATGAAATGGGCCCAAGTGAACCTGGTCAACCTGACGGCTGTTTTCATTCCAGGCATTCAGAACTCCCAGGCGGATTTCCTGTCACGAACTCAGGTGGACGTCAACGAATGGTCTCTCCACGATCAGTCCTTCCGTTGGATATTATCCCTGGGAGTCAATCCCCAAGTGGATCTCTTTGCTTCCCCGAACAATGCCAAATTGAAGAAATTCTACACGAGGGGTTACTACAGCCAGGCAATCGGGACAGATGCCCTAACGGATCGGTGGTGGTTTCAGAGGGCGTACGCCTTTCCCCCGATCCCAATAATTCTGAAATTCCTGAAGAGACTTCTAGCGGAAGAAGTAGAAATCACAATGGTGGCTCCATACTGGCCGAACAGGCCATGGTTCCCTCTTCTGGTTCAGCTGAGTCTTCAGGACCCAATTCTAATACCATGCAGACCAGACCTTCTCTCCCAGGGGACACTCCTCCATCCCTGTCCGGCTCAAATGAAACTAGCGGTCTGGTTCTTGAAAGGGAAAGGCTAGAATCCCTTGGCTGCGCCTCTCGGGTAATCTCTACCCTTATGAGCTCAAGGAAAGGAAGCACAAATAAAGTGTACGGTAGAATATGGTCTAAGTTTGTGGAATTTTCTTTAACCGCAGGCAGTTCTTTCAAGAACCCAGAAATCCAAAACATCCTAAGCTTTCTGCAATCAGGGCTAGACCTTCCCCTGTCTGTAAGCTCACTAAGAGTTCAAATCTCAGCACTTTCAGCCTTTTCTGGAATTCCTTGGGCAGCCCATCCACTAATCAAACAGTTTTTTCGTGGAGCCTCAAGACTAAGACCTCTGAGGAAACCAAGATTCCCCAAATGGGATCTCCCGTTAGTACTTGACTTTTTGAATGGACTTAGTATGTCGGGGCCCTCCCCGTCCTCGTTGAAGAGCTTTTCAGCCAAGGTAGCCTTTCTGGTCGCCATCACCTCGGCCAAGAGAGTGTCCGAGATCGGTATTCTGGGTCACAAGGAGCCATTTCTCACCTTTTTTCCAGACAGAGTGGTTCTGATACCTATGCTGGGCTCCAAACCGAAGGTCTCGTCGGTTTTCCATGAGAATCAGGAAGTAGTTCTCCCTACTTTTAAAAACCCAGATTCTGATGAGACTCACCCTCTGGATATGGGCAAGATACTCACTGAATATCTCCAAGCTACATCTACATTCAGACGTTCTGATCACCTGTTCATCCTGCATTCAGGCAAGAACAAAGGGAAAAAGGCATCTTCAAGAACAATCGCATCCTGGATCGTCCAGACGATACAACAGGCTTATTGTGCAAAGGGCTTGGCTCCTCCGCAGGCGGTAACAGCTCACTCCACGAGAGGGATGGCAGCTTCCTGGGCAGCAGCCCGTCATGTGGCGCCAGACGTCATTTGTAGAGCGGCCTCTTGGTCTTCTATAAACACCTTTATGTCCCATTACTGTGTTGAACCTGCAGCACTGTCTTCTGTTAACTTTGGTTTATCAGTCTTGTCGGCTGACGGGACAAATTAAATATATTTCTGTTCAGCATACCCACCCGTGTGTTTGGCTAGTTATTTCCCACACGTAGGCTGCCATGGAGTCAGTCAGGAAAAAGGAAAATTTATTATCATACTTACCGTAATTTTCCTTTCCTGATGGACTCCATGGCAGACGGAGTTCCCACCCTGAAATTATGGAGTCGGGATAGTTACGGAACACTGAGTCTATTGGTGAGTTAACTTTTATGGGTATGGGGTCCTATCACATTGGAGAGGAGCCGGGATTAACCCACACGTAGGCTGCCATGGAGTCCATCAGGAAAGGAAAATTACGGTAAGTATGATAATAAATTTTCCTTTTTTCGGAAATTAAAAAAATTCGGAAAATTTCGGAAATGAAAAAATTCGGAAGTACGGAAAAATTTTAATTAGAAATTTCTAAAATTCGAAAATTAAAAAAAACGAAAATTCCACAATTTCGGAAACTCCACAATTTCGGAAATTCGAAAATTCAGATTTTTTTTATTTTCGAATTTTAAAATTTTTTATTTTTCGAATTTTCGAATTTTTCAAAAATCGAAAATTCGAAAATGATAAATTTAAAATTTCGAAAATTCGAAAATGAAAAATTCGAAAATGATAAATTTAAAATTTCGAAAATTCGAAAATGAAAAATTTCGACAATTTGAAAATAAAAAATTCGAAAATTCTAAATTTCGAAAATTCTAAATTTCGAAAATTCGAAATTTCGAAAATTAGAAAATTCGGAATTTCGAAAATTAGAAAATTCGGAATTTCGAAAATTAGAAATTTCGGAATTTCGAAAATTAGAAATTTCGAAATTCGAAAATTTAAAATTTCGAAATTCGAAAATTTCGAAATTCGAAAATTTAAAATTTCGAAATTCGAAAATGTAAAAATTCGAAATTAGAAATTTCGAAAATGTAAAAATTCGAAATTTCGAAATTCGAAAATGTAAAAATTCGAAATTCGAAATTACGAAAATTCGAAAATTTAAAAATTCGAAATTTGAATAAAAACGAAAATTAAAAATTCGAAATTTCTAAAATTGAAAAAATCGAAAATAAAAAATGAAAAATTCGAAATTTCTAAAATTCGGGATTTTTAAAATTAAAAAAAAAACTAAATTTGGAAATACGAAAATTCGGAAATTTAAAAATTCGGAAATACGAAAATTCGGAAATTAAAAATTACGAAATTCGGGAATTAAAAAATTCGGAAACTCGAAATTTCGGAAGTCCGAAAATTCGGAAATTTAAAAATTCGGAAATACGGAAATTCGGAAATTCGATTTTTCGGAAATCCGAAAAATCGGAAATTCAGAAATTTGTTCAAACGAAAATTTGAAATTTACGAATTTCCGACTTTTCGTTATTTCGAATTAGAAACTAAACAAATTGCACATTCTCATTCTAATTCTCAGTATCTGTTCTTATTCTGTATGTAAGGACTCTGCACAGTACTACTTCTCTTGTCCTATATGCCGGGTGTAATTGGTCACAGTCAGTGTCCCTGGAAGAGGTGACAATGTTGTGGTGGGTGGCGGTGATGCGGTTGGCTCTCCTGGCGGTCTTGTTGCCGGTCTTGTTGCCGGTCCAGCTTGCTTACCAGCGTTGGCTTTGCACACAGGCCTTCCCGGAGCCGGGAGCTCCATCTTCTATTGGTAATAGTCGGCGTCCCCGGCACGGCTTCCATAATATTTATTTTCTCTCCCTGGAAGCTGACCCTTCCTGGACCACATCCAAGCGGAGTGTGAAGTGCGGTCTCTGGAGGACAGCGGCTGCCAGAGCTCAGAATTCCTCCACTGATCTGATCATCTTACAGAGTTCCGGGGAAGGAGAGCGTTCCGTGCCGTGGATTCCACCACTTCCAGGGACATTTCCTGCTATACCCCTCTGTATGAGCTGTACTCAATAGCAGCCTGTGGCCCCTGATATTTCCAAAGGGCCACACAATATAATTTGTTCTTGAATTACAGACAGACAGCAGATAGAGAGGATTTTGCATTTCAACTAATAAATCACAATTATTGCAGAGGAACTTGATCAAAGCCTATGATTACCTCTTGTGCGGAGCCCTGTGATCACCTCCTGTGCAGAGCCCTATGATCACCCCCTGTGCAGAGCCCTATGATCACCCCCTGTGCAGAGCCCTGTGATCACCTCCTGTGCAGAGCCATATGATCACCCCCTGTGCAGAGCCCTATGATCACCCCCTGTGCAGAGCCCTATGATCACCTCCAAGTGCAGAGACCTATGATCACCTCCTGTGCAGAGCCCTGTGATCACCTCCTGTGCAGAGCCCTATGATCACCCCCTGTGCAGAGCCCTATGATCACCTCCTGTGCAGAGCCATATGATCACCCCCTGTGCAGAGCCCTATGATCACCCCCTGTGCAGAGCCCTATGATCACCTCCAAGTGCAGAGACCTATGATCGCCTCCTGTGCAGAGACCTATGATCACCTCCTGTGCAGAGCCCTATGATCACCCCCTGTGCAGAGCCCTATGATCACCTCCTGTGCAGAACCCTATGATCACCCCCTGTGCAGAGCCCTGTGATCACCTCCTGTGCAGAGCCCTGTGATCACCTCCTGTGCAGAGCCCTATGATCACCCCCTGTGCAGAGCCCTGTGATCACCTCCTGTGCAGAGCCCTATGATCACCCCCTGTGCAGAGGCCTGTGATCACCTCCTGTGCAGAGCCCTATGATCACCCCCTGTGCAGAGCCCTATGATCACCCCCTGTGCAGAGGCCTGTGATCACCTCCTGTGCAGAGCCCTGTGATCACCTCCTGTGCAGAGCCCTATGATCACCCCCTGTGCAGAGCCCTATGATCACCTCCTGTGCAGAGCCCTATGATCACCTCCTGTGCAGAGCCCTATGATCACCCCCTGTGCAGAGCCCTATGATCACCCCCTGTGCAGAGCCCTATGATCACCTCCTGTGCAGAGGCCTGTGATCACCTCCTGTGCAGAGCCCTGTGATCACCTCCTGTGCAGAGCCCTATGATCACCCCCTGTGCAGAGCCCTGTGATCACCTCCTGTGCAGAGCCCTATGATCACCCCCTGTGCAGAGCCCTGTGATCACCTCCTGTGCAGAGCCCTATGATCACCTCCTGTGCAGAGCCCTGTGATCACATTCTGTGCAGAGCCATATGATCACCTCCTGTGCAGAGACCTGTCTCACTTTCTTTTCCTCTCTGTTTATTCCCCCCCCCCCCACCAAATGTTTCTCTAAATTCTCTCTCTATTGTATCTCTTTTCCTCTTGTTTCCCTTCCCCTCGTTTTCTTTTCCTTATGTTCTCTTTCACTCTTCCTTTTTCTCTTTTCCTCATTCTCTATCTGTTCCTCCTCTCTCTCTCTTTTTCCTTATGCACCGCTTCTCTTTTCCTTGTTCTATTTTTCTCTCCGTCTCTCTTTTCTTCATTCTCTCTATACCACTCTCTATTTTACAATTTTACCCCGCTCTGTTATTACTATTTTCCTCATTTTCAGTTTCTTTATTTTCCTCATTCTATCACATGTCCTTCTTCTCTCATTCTTTCCTCTTTCTCGCTCTTTTCTCTCTATTTTCTCTCTCTCCCTTTTCTTGTTCTCTCTCTTTTCCCCTCATCCTTTCTCTTATTTGCTTTTTGTTTTCCACTCTCCTTTTCTCTATTTTCCTCATTATCTCTCTCCTTTCCTTGTTGTGTCTCTTTCTCTCTTTTTTCAATTTCTCTCTTTTCCTCTCTCCCTCTTCCTTTCTCTGTATTTTCCTCATTATATTTATCTCTCATTCTCTCTCTCTCTTTTCCTTCCTTCTCTCTCTCTTTTACTTCCTTCTCTCTCTTTTCATTCCTTCCTTCCTTTTCTCTCTCTCTCATTCTCTCTCTATTTTCCTTCCTTCTCTCTCTCTCTCTCTCTCTCATTCTCTCTTTTCCTTCCTTCCTTCTCTCTCTCTCTCATTCTCTCTCTCTTTTCCTTCCTTCCTTTTCTCTCTCTCTCTCTCTCATTCTCTCTCTATTTTCCTTCTCTCTCTCTCTCTCTCTCTCTCTCTCTCTCTCTCTCTCTCTCTCTCTCTCTCTCTCTCTCTCACACACTATCTGAATTTTTTTTCCATTTTCTTTTTAACTCTTGTTTCTCTATTTTCCTCATTCTAGCACTCTCCTTGCTTCTTTCTGTCCCTCTCCCCCCCCCCCCCCCACAATTTCACTTTTCTCTCTTTTTTCTTTATTCATATTCTTTTCTCTTCTACTCTTTTCCTCAAGTTTCCTCTTTCTTTTCCGCCCCCCCCCCTTTCCTATTTTCCTCATTATCACTCTCTCTTTCTTTCCCTCTTCCTCTCTCCTTCTCTTTTCCTAATTTTTCTCTCTCTCGTTTCCTCTTTCTTTTCCCCTCTCCCTTTCTCTATTTTCCTCACTATCATACTCCCCCCCCCTATTGTTCAATCACTCTCTCTTTCCTCTTTCGCCACCTCTCTCACTTTTCTTCTCCCTTTCCCTATTTTCCCTTATTCTCTCTTTCTTTCTTTTTTTGTCCTATAACTCTGTCCTTCTATCACTCTTTTTGCTATCACTCACTCTGCCCTTCTCTCTCCCCCTCCCTTCTCTCTCTTCTATCACTCTGTCCTTCTCTCTCACTCTTCCTTTTCTTTCTTCTATCACTCTGCCCTTCTCTCTTTCTTTTCTTTCTTCTATTACTCTGCCCCCCTCTCTATCTTATTTGTTCTATCACTCTGCCCCCCCCCTCTCTCTCTCTCTCTTCTATAACTCTGCCCTTCTCTCTCCCCTCTCTCTATTCTTTGTTCTATCACTCTGTCCTTCTCTCTCTCTCTTCTTTCTTCTATCACTCTGCCACTTTCTCTTCTTTTTTTCTATCACTGTGTTCTACTCTCTCTCTCTTCCTTCTCTTTCTTCTATCACTCTGTCCTTCTCTCTCTCTCTTCCTTCTATCACTTTGTCCTTCTCTCTTTCTTTCTTTTCTTTGTTCTATTACTCTGCCATTCTCTCTCTCTTCTTTCTTCTATCACTCTGCCACTTTCTCTTTTTTCTATCACTGTGTTCTACTCTCTCTCTCTCTCTCTCTCTCTATTTCCTCTATCACCCTGTTCTCTCTCTCTCTCTTCCTTCTTTTTCTTCTATCACTCTGTCCTTCTCTATCGCTCTCCTTTCTTCTATCACTCTGTCCTTCTTTATTTTCTTTGTTCTGTTACTCTGCCCTTCTCTCTCTCTTCTTTCTTCTATCACTCTGCCACTTTCTCTTCTTTTTTTCTATCACTGTGTTCTACTCTCTCTCTTCCTTCTCTTCCTTCTATCACTTTGTCCTTCTCTCTTTCTTTCTTTTCTTTGTTCTATTACTCTGCCCTTCTCTCTCTCTTCTATCACTTTGCCACTTTCTCTTTTTTCTATCACTGTGTTCTACTCTCTCTCTCTTCCTTCTCTTTCTTCTATCAATATGTCCTTCTCTCTCTCTTCCTTCTATCACTTTGTCCTTCTCTCTCTCTCTCTTTCTTTCTTTCTTTCTTTCTTTCTTTTATTTGTTCTATTACTCTGCCCTTCTCTCTCTCTCTCTTCTTTCTTCTATCACTCTGCCACTTTCTCTTTTTTCTATAACTGTGTTCTACTCTCTCTCTCTCTATTTCTTCTATCACCCTGTTCTCTCTCTCTTCCTTCTCTTTCTTCTATCACTCTGTCCTTCTCTCTCTCTTTCCTATCTCTCCCCCTTTCCTCTCTCTGTCTCTTCTTCTCATTCTATCTCTTTCTCTACCCCTCTCCTTTTCTCTTTATTTCTCTCTCTTTCTCTCAGGAAATCACAGGAAGGAAGTACAGTGTGAATTACAGTTTGGCTGAATATTTTTTGTCCTCAGACTTTGAAATGTAATTTCCATAATCTGTGGACATCGATGCCCCCGGATCAGATCCAGTCTCAGTGGCGGCTGGGCAATGTTATTCTTAGTAAATCAGGAAGGTTTCTCCTTTGTTGTTCTGTCCAGTCAGCCGGGTCTGGGAGTAATCATCAGAGCCCCCCCTCCCCCCCCCCAGTATGAAGGTGATCTGGTCATGTTGGTTTAGGGATATCAAGCAATGGGTGGCATTTCTCTGTGGCGGCCCGTGTGACCGACCATTACTGACAGATGGATTACTGACTGTGCTGAATGAAGTGCTCTACACAGGACCCCATAATGTGCCCCCTGGTAGAGGCCGCACAATCCATCTAAAGCTACATCTAAACCCACAAAAAATAAAAAATCTACACTCCTGCCACTTTATTAGGTACACATTCCTAGTCCCTAGTTGGACCCCCTTTTGCCTTCATTCTTCATGGCATAGATTCAACAAGGTGTGGGAAACTTCAGCAAGTCAACTTCACCACGTCTAGATACCTAAATGCTTTGGCCCAGATTCTCATACATTTACGTTGCTCCTGGGCAGCGTAACGTATGTGATTTACGTTACACCGCCGCAGGTTTACAGGTTTACAGCCTGATTCTCAGAACACTTACCTGTAAACTTGCGGCGGTGTATCGTTAAATCGCTCGGCGCAAGCCCGCCCAATTCAAATGGGGCGGGCACCATTTAAATTAGGCGCGCTCCCGCGCCGAGCGTACTGCGCATGCTCCGTCAGGTAAATTACCCGACGTGCATTGCGCTAAATCACGTCGCCCCAACGTCATTTGCTTAGACGTTTACGTAAATGGCGTCCAGCGCCATTCACGGACGTCTTACGCAAACGACGTAATTTTTTTCAAATTCGACGCGGGAACGACGGCCATACTTAACATTGGTTGCCCCTCCTAATAGCAGGGGCAACCTTACGCGTCGCGTACGCTACGGAAATGACGTAAATTCTCCGCGTCGACCGCGCGTATGTTCGGGAATCTCACGTAATTACCTCATTTGCATAGACGACGGGGAAAACGACGATGTGACACCTAGCGGCGGGAAAAAAATTTGCTTTTAAGATCTGACAGCGTAAGAGCCTTACGCCTGTCAGATCTAATGGTTATCTATGCGCAACTGATTCTAAGAATCAGTCACATAGATACCCGGGGCCAGATGAGGAGTTACGACGGCGCAAATGGTGTTGCGCCGTCGTAACGCCTTTGAGAATCTGGGCCTCTGAGTTGCTGCTATGTGATTGGCTGATTAGCAATTTATGTTACCAAGTGTAGCACCCTCTAGTGTGCTAGGGTTGTAAGTAGGTTTTGTCAGTGTAGAATATTTATGCAGGCTTGGATGGCAGCCAGGTTTGCTTGTTTTGTTTCCTGGGTTGGCAATAATCCAGGGAGAGCCGGATGACTCACTGAGCCCCCTCCCCATTATTTCCAGAACATGCTGGAACCTTCTGGAAAGAAAAGAGGAGCGGTGAGGTGGAGCTGCCTGGACTGTTCCGAGGGCCCTGACCAATCCCCAACTTGGGTTGGCAGGCCCCCTCAAATACTCAAGGTCAGCCCAGTTGGAGAGGAGCTGTTCAGTTGGAAGCTGGAGATGGAGTGTTAAGCTGTTGTGGTTTTTGAGGGAGGTCCCCAGTCTGGGGGGGGGGGGGGGGGGGGGACCTTGGGCTTGGGCATGGACGGGACCTTTCTACAACCAACAGAGGTGTTGGGAGCAAGGAGAGGGCAGCAGGAGAACACTGCCAGGCAAGTCCCCGGGAGGAACAACAAGGTGGAGCCAGGAGGGCTGGTGAGTGACACACAGTCAGGGGGACTGGGACGCATGCCTGAGCGGACTGGGATGGAGCAGTCTGGGATGGCTGCAGAGCCAGTAAGGAGGACTGTGGTGGCAGGGGCAGTGGAAGAAGGCAGCTACAGCCATGAGGGTTGGCAGGGCCTGAATAGGTGGTACTGGGTACAGTAACCACATCGGACAGCTAGCACTAGGACTACCATTTTGCTACACCATAGTGGCCCACGGTCCCTGCCTGCAAAGGGCATTTTTCTTTGGGCTTGGCTGAGCCAGTGTCAGGCCTGCAAGGACTATTTCTTGACTGTGGGATGTCTGAAAATTCGTGTGCCTGACTGTTCAGAGTGAGAGATGGACTACAACTACCAGCAGCCCCTAGGGAAGTACCCCATCACAAACAATTGAACAAGTGTACCTAATAAAGTGGCCGGTGTGTGTACAGGATCAGGGCGGTCCTAATAGAACCCACCAGTTTGCCCCAATTTACACACCTACTTTCAAGAAATAAAGTATAAATAATTGATAGAATTAATAGTACTTTCAAAAAAACTTGTTTCATAGATCAAAGACTAGTCAACACAAAGGGCAAAGGGCACAGTACAGGGGGGAACAGGAGGGCACAGTACAGGGGGGATCAGGAGGGCACAGTGCAGGGGGGATCAGGAGGGCACAGTGCAGGGGGGATCAGGAGGGCACAGTGCAGGGGGGATCAGGAGGGCACAGTACAGGGGGGATCAGGAGGGCACAGTGCAGGGGGGATCAGGAGGGCACAGTACAGGGGGGCTAGGAGGGCACAGTACAGGGGGAATCAGGAGGGCACAGTACATGTGGGAGTCAGGAGGGCACAGTACAGGGGGGTAAGGAGGACATAGTACAGGAGAGCACAGTACAGGGGGGGGGTCAGGAGGGCACAGTACAGGGAGGGGGTCAGGAGGGCACAGTACAGGGGGGATCAGGAGGGCACAGTACAGAGGGGTCAGGAGGGCACAGTACAGAGGGGTCAGGAGGGCACATTACAAGGGGGGTCAGGAGGGGACAGAACAGGGGGGGATCAGGAGGGCACAGTACAGGGGGGATCAGCAGGGCAAAGTACAGGGGGGGATCAGGAGGGCATAGTACAGGGGGGATCAGGAGGGCACAGTACAGGGGGATCAGGAGGGCACAGTACAGGGGAATCAGGAGGGCACAGTATAGGGGGGATCAGGAGGGCACAGTACGAGGGGGAGGGGTCAGGAGGGCACAGTACAGGGGGGGTCAGAAAGGGCACAGTACAGGGGGGGTCAGGAGGGCACAGTACAGGGGGGGGTCAGAAAGGGCACAGTACAGGGGGGGTCAGGAGGGCACAGTACAGGGGGGGTCAGAAAGGGCACAGTACAGGGGGGGTCAGGAGGGCACAGTACAGGGGGGGTCAGAAAGGGCACAGAACAGGGGGGATAAGGAGGGCACAGTACAGGGGGGATGAGGAGGGCACAGTATAGGTTCTGGGATGCTTCCTGGGACACGACTATCGGGACAGTTTAGTAAAAAGCATGACTGTCCCAGCAAATCATGTACCTGTGGCCCCTGGGCAGTGCCCAGTAGTGCCCTTGCATTAAGATGGCCTGATACATAACATGATAACATGATATTCCACTCCTACCAAACAAGGAAAAGTCCAGCGTCGGGATGCCCAAACAGGCCAAGCTCAGTCTGTAGGAATTCCTGGGTGAATAAAATAGATACATGTGTGTGAATGTGGTGGGCACTTTGATAAGGTCGGGTGCCGGACCCAACATTCCTAGGTGTGGGGCCCTCAATGAGTTCACCTTTGACCCGAAGCTGGTTCAAATTCCTGACCACCTCCAGACTGCTGAGTGTTCCTTCTCTCTAGAGAGGCCATTAAGGGCCGACCCTACAAACAAAATAAACCATGAGAGTATGATAAGTGGAGGCAAGTGGCTGACAGACCTGGCTGGAGATCCTCCATCCCCACCCAATGGTTCTTATCACTATAAAGAGGACCTGTCATCATAGAGGACGCCGCTGCTCAACCCGCCTGAAGAGCGGAGGTTCCATGGAAGGTCCTGAGTCACTGGCCCAGAAGAAGAGATCATCAACCCAACATATTCTCATTACAGCCTGAGAGTCTCGGGTTCTGAAGCCACATCCAGGCGTTTTCCTCTAGACCACTGAACTCCAAACGGTGGCCCGGGGGCCAGATGTGGCCCTTTGCTTGCTTTATCTGGCCCTTGGGGCATAATTTCATCCACTGATACCAACGATGGGGCACAATTACTCCCAATGAAACCAACGATGGGGCACAAATACTCCCAAAGAAACCAACGATGGGGCATAATTACTCCCAATGATAACAATGGGGCACTGCTCCTCTCAATGAAACCAACGATGGGGCACTATTCCTCCCAATGATATCAACAATGGGGCACAATTATTCCCAATGAAACCAACAATGGGGCACAATTCTTCCCATCAAAACTAACAATGGGGCACAATTACTCCCAATGATACCAACAATGGGGCACTATTCCTCCCAATGAAACCAACAACAGGGCACTATTCCTCCCAATGAAACCAATGATGGGGCACTATTCCTCCCAATGAAACCAACAACAGGGCACTATTCCTCCCAATGAAACCAATGATGGGGCACAATTACTCCCACTTGAAACCAACGATGGGGCACAATTTCTCCCAATAAAACCAACGATGGGGCACAATTCCTCCCAATGATATCATAGATGGGGCATAAGTCTTCCCAATGAAACCAACAATGGGGCACTATTTCTTTCAATGATACCAACGATGTGGCACAAAACTCCCACTTGAAACCATTGGCCCAGATTCAGTAAGCAATTGCGCCTGCGTAACCATAGGTTATTGCTTTCTTGCTCCGGCGTTACGAATGCTCCTGATTCAGGAACATCGTAACGCCGACTGCAGCCTAAAATCTACACGGCATAAGGCTCTTATGCCCGCATATCTTAGGCTGCATTCTTGCGTTGACCGCTAGGGGGCATTCCCGTTGTGCTCAGTGTATAGTATGCAAATTGCATACTAACACCGGTTCACAAAGTTGCGCGGGCCCTGCGTACGCAAGGTACGGAGTTTCCGTACGGCGTCTTTAGCGTAAGGCTGCCCCTTCTAATAGTAGGGGCAGCCAATGCTAAAGTATACCCGCCCTTCCCGCGTCGCGACGTTCAAATTTTTACGTCGTTTGCGTAAGTGATTCGTGAATGGCGCTGGACGCCATTCACGTTCACTTTGAAGCAAATGACGTCCTTGCGACGTCATTTGCCGCAATGCACGTCGGGAAAGTTTCCCGACGGAGCATGCGCTCTACGCTCGGCGCGGGAGCGCGCCTAATTTAAATGATTCCCGCCCCCGGCCGGACCATTTACATTGCGCACGCTTACGCCGGGCAATTTTGCCGGCGCGCCCTCCCAATTTACGGAGCTACTGCTCCGTGAATCGAGGGCAGCGGCGCAAATTTGCGGGGGGCGCAGGGCAAAATCGTTGCCCTGTGCCTCCGCAAAAAAAGAGCAAATCTCTTTGAATCTGGGCCAATGTTTTTTCCCACTGACTTTTAATACTCCCAATAGCCACAGTCTGCCTCCCCCCATAAAGTCTGAAAGACAGTCAACTGGCCCTTTGTGTGGAAAGTTTGGAGACCCCTGATCTAGACTGACACCCGCCGTATCAAGGCATTTTTGATATTTGCATAACTCCTCCCAAGAGCCAGCCCACTGCTCGCTTCAGGAGAGTAGTACTGAGGCAGCGTGCTATGGTGCTATGTACAGCACTCTGCTGGCCCCTCCCACCAGCCACGATCTGCCGGCGTTGCCTAACCATGTGACCCCCCCCCCCCCCCCCGGGCCTTTTCTGACACTTTTTGTTTCCTTGCTAGAAAATTACTTAGAACCCCCCAAACATTGTATATTCTTTTTAAAAGCAGAGGCCCCAGAGAATAAATTGGTGGGTGTTGTAATTTTTTTATGCCTGAGGGTGAATGAGAACTGTGTGCCTGGCTGGGCAGGGTGACGGGCAGACCACAAAACTTAGCAGCCCCTACGAGGGCTACACTTGCATAACATTCGACCTGGAGAGAAAATAACCTATTGATGCACTGACTTTGTAACCGCTGCTATGTGGCAACGTTGGTACTCCTATATATTATTGTAGGGCGCAATGCGTGCCTTCCACAGTTATTTTTCTAAATACTGTTGTGCTCATAAGTTTACATACCCTGGCCGAATTTTCCCCGGTTCTTCCTAGTGTGGCTGCCACTGATCGTCTGTTCGCTGTCATAGGGAAAGACGATCAGTAGTAACCACGCCCCCACACAGTAGTAATCACTCCCTAGGAAACACTTAACCCCCTTCAGTGCCCCCTACAGGTTAACCCACTCACTGCCTGTGTCATTTTCACAGCAATCAGTGCATTTTTCTAGCACTGATCGCTGTGAAAATGACAATGGTCCCAAAAATGTGTCAAAAGTGTCCGATGTGTCCGCCATAATGTCGCAGTCACGATAAAAATTGCTGATCGCCGCCATTACTAGTAAGAAAAAAAAATATTAATAAAAATGCCATAAAACTATCCCCTATTTTGTAGATGCTATAACTTTTGCGCAAACCAATCAATAAACACTTATTGCGATTTTTTTTAACCAATAATATGTAGAAGAATACGTATCGGTCTAAACTACTGAGGGAAAAAAAACGTTTTTTTATATATTTTTTGGGGATATTTATTATAGCAAAAAGTAAAAAATATTGGGCCAGATTCACAGCGGAGATACTCCGGCGTATCCCTGTTTCTATCTATGCGGCTGATCCATAGAATCAGTTACGCATAGATATCCCTAAGATCCGACAGGTGTAATTGTTTTACACTGTCGGATCTTAGGATGCAGTACCGCGGCCGCCGCTGGGGGGAGTTCGCGTCGTAAACCAGCGTCGGGTATGCAAATTAGGAGTTACGGCGATCCACGACGGATTTTCGCGTTCGCTACGTCGCCGCTAGTCTAGTTTCCCGTCGCAAAGTTAGTCGTCGTTTTTGGTGCCCTAACTTTACGCAGCAATCGTATTGCTGTATAAAGTATGATAAAAAAAAAACAAAGGTTGGCGCTGCGCTAAAAAAATTAGTGATAAACAAGTGATGAGTGATGTTATGAACAAACAAAAAGAAAGATAAGTAGCAGCTAGCACTAAAATGTGTACAACAAATTAACAAGCATAAATATAGAAAGCAGTGCAGCGCTGTTATTAGTGATAGATTGCTTAAATACAATTAAGTAAAAACAGTGTAAGCAAAAAAAAGGCTCTTTGATATGAAAAAGAGTCCAAATGAATTAAATGAAGAAGTGATAGAAGAAACAGCAAGGTCCGTTTAAAAACCCAAAATTAAAAAGTGTCTCTTAATCCGGTGTGATTAGATGAAATCACACCGGATTAAGAGACACTTTTTAATTTTGGGTTTTTAAACGGACCTTGCTGTTTCTTCTATCACTTCTTCATTTAATTCATTTGGACTCTTTTTCATATCAAAGAGCCTTTTTTTTGCTTACACTGTTTTTACTTAATTGTATTTAAGCAATCTATCACTAATAACAGCGCTGCACTGCTTTCTATATGTATAAAGTATGGCCGTCGTTCCCGCGTCGAAATTTAAAAATTCAAGTCGTTTGCGTAAGCCGTCCGGGAATACGGAATTACTATACGCGCGTCGCCGTTCGAAAAAATTACGTCACTGCGCGCAAAGCACGGCGGGAATTTCGAAATGGAGCATGCGCAGTAGGTCCGGCGCGGGAGCGTGCCTAATTTAAATGGCACACGCCCATTTAAATTACGCGGGCTTACGCCAGAGGCCGCCGGCGTAATTTTTCACGCAAGTGCTTGGTGAATCAGGCACTTGCGATGAAAAATTGCGGCGGTGTAACGTATGTACGATACGTTACGCCGCCGCGATTCTACCTGAATCTGGCCCATTGCTCCTGACAGACCCTTGCATCTTTCATCCAGTGCCGCACTGACGTTTCTGGATTCGGTGTCATGGGGAAAGCAAAAGAATTGTCAAAGGATCTGCAGGAAAAGGTCATTGAACTGTATAAAACAGGAAAGGGATATAAAAAGATATCCAAGGAATTGAGAATGCCAATCAGAAGTGTTCAAACTGCACAAGAAGTGGAAATTGAGGGGTTCTGGTGAAACCAAACCACGGTCAGGTAGACCAACTAAAATGTCAGCCACAACTGCCAGGAAAATTGTTCGGGATGCAAAGAAAAAAACCACAAATAACTTCAGGTGAAATTCAGGACTCTCTGAAAACATGTGGTGTGACTGTACAAGATGCACAATAAGGAGGCACTTGAAGAAAGATGGGCTGCATGGTCGAGTCGCCAGAAGAAATCCATTACTACGCAAATGTCACAAAGTATCCGTTTACAATACGCCAAACAGCACAAAGACAAGCCTCAAACCTTCTGCCACAAAGTCATTTGGAGTGATGAGACCAAAATGTAGCTTTTTGGCCACAACCATAAACACTACGGGCCAGATCCACGAAGCAGTTACGTTGGCGTATCTATTGATACGCCGCGTAACTTCTAGGATGCTCCGGCGTATCTTGTTTTGTATCCACAAAACAAGATACGCCAGAATGGGGGCTAGATTCGACTGACGTACGTCTTAGTACGCCGTCGGATCTTAGGTGCATATTTACGCTGGCCGCTAGGTGGCGCTTCCGTCGATTTCCGCGCAGAGTATGCAAAATTAGCTAGATACGCCGATTCTCAAACGTACGTCCGCCCGCCGAATTTTTTTACGTCGTTTACGTAAGGCTTTTTTCGGCGTAACGTTACCCCTGCCTCTATGAGGTGTACGCAATGTTCGGTATGGACGTCGGGCCAGCATCGAATTTTCCGTTGTTTACGACTTTTGCGTAAAACGTTCGTGAATAGAATTACGTTCACGTCGAAAGCATTGGCTTGTTGCCGGTTAATTTGGAGCATGCGCACTGGGATACCCCCACGGACAGCGCATTTACGTCATTTACGTGGGGTCAAGATGTATTAACATAAAACACGCCCACAACTTTCCCTCAACCTAGCCATGCAATCCCATGTGGATCCGAACCTACGAGGCTACGGGGAACAGCATTGCCAGCCCTGCACGCTAACCACTGTACTAGTGACAACTTAGTGATTTGAATTGCGCCCTTACGCCGACGCATTTACACTACGCCGCTGTAACTTATGGCGCAAATTCTTTGTGGATACGGGAAATACGATGTAAGTTACGGCGGCGTAGTGTATCTGAGATACACTACGCCGGACTTAACAAATACGCTGCGCTACGTGGATCTGGGCCTACATTTGGAGAGGAGTCAACAAGGTCTATGATGAAAGGTTCACCATCCCTACTGTGAAACACGGAGGTGGATCGCTGATATTTTGGGGATGTGTGAGCTACAATGACACAGGAAATTTGGTCAAAATGGGTGGCAAGATAAATGCAGTATGTTATCAAAAAATACGGGAGGAACATTTCATTCATCAGCCAGGAAGCTGATGAATGAACTTGGACATTCCAACATGACAATGATCCAAAACACAAGGCCAAGTCATCCTGTCATTGGCTACAGCAGAATAAAGTGAAGGTTCTGGAGTGGCCGTCTCAGTCTCCTGACCTCAATATCATGGAGCCCCTCTGGGGAGATCCCAAAGGTGCCGTTCATGCGAGACAGCCCAAGAATTTACAGGAACTGGAAGAGGAATGGGGAGCTTTACCATCTGAGAAGATAAAGAGCCTCGTCCACAAATACCACAAAAGACTTCAAGCTGTCATTGGTAAAGGGGGCAATACACAGTGGGGTGGATTCAGGTAGATTTGCCCCTTATTTACGGAGGCGCAGGGCAGCGTTTTTGCCCTGCGACCCCCGCAAATTTACTGCGCTACCAGCGATTCACGGAGCAGTAGCTCCGTGAATTGCGTGTGCGCTGTGTAAACTTGCTCTGCCTAAGGGCGTCTAATGTAAATGATCCCGTAGGGGGCGGGAATCATTTAAATTAGGCGCGCTCCCGCGCCAAGCGTAGAGCGCATGCTCCGTCGGGAAACTTTCCCGACGTGCATTGCGGCAAATGACGTTGCAAGGACGTCATTTGCTTCAAAGTGAACGTGAATGGCGTCATTCACGAATCACTTACGCAAATTACGTAAAATTCGAACGTTGCAACGCGGGAACGACGGGTATACTTTAGCATTGGCTGCCCCTGCTATTAGAAGGGGCAGCCTTACGCTAAACACGCCGTACGGAAACGACGTAAATTGCGTACGCAGGGCTCGCGCAACATTGTGAATCGGTGTTAGTATGCAATTTGCATACTATACGCTGACCACAATGGGAACGCCCCCCAGCGGTCATCGCAAGAATGCAGCCTAGATATGCGTGGCGTAAGAGCCTTATGCCACGCAGATTTTAGGCTGCAGTCGGCGTTACGATGTTTCTGAATCAGGAGCATTCGTAACGCCGGGGCAAGTAAGCAATTGCGCTGTGTAACCTATGGTTACACAGGCGCAATTGCTACTTGAATCTGGGCCAGTATTAGGAACTGGGGTATGTAAACTTTTGATCAGGGTCATTTGGGTAGTTTCTGCTGTCGAATGTACATTTCTTCAAACAATCGGCTTCCTCTTCCTCCCCGGATGGTGTGACATCGGAGGGTGGTCCACATAGGGAGTCATTCCCGCGGGCCTGGCCTCGCCCCAATCGCACCCAGACATGGATCTGTCATATTTGGTCCCCAATTCACAAGAGCTGGAAGACCCCAGCAGCTCAGGAGTGCCGCGGGCTCACCAATGCAGGACATGAGAGTCTCTATGTGGTCAGGAAGTTGGTTGTCCTCGCCCAGGGACGGGACGGGATTGTTGGGAAGCGATAGATCTTTGTGATGTTTCCTCCCCGGATATCCTCATTCCTCATCCTCTGGCCGCTGGTTCCCAACCTGGAGCACAATCCCCACCCGTTTCCTTTCTAGGTGGAGTCCAACCAACCGGGCTGGACCTCAGCTCAATGGAATGTGACAGCCGGCGACCCCCCCACCACCCCCCCATCACTATGAGGATATAAATACACCGAGGAGGTTACAACTCATCCGAGCAGGATAATTCTGTACTTTATATTCCTGAAAAACAATTTGTTCTACATTGAAAGAAAGAATACGTTCAGTCTGCTTGTATCCCTCCACCCCAATCAACACCATAATAAATAATAAAGCAAAGAATTAATAAAATAATAAAAACAAATAATAACATGTTATAAAAAATAATATATTATTACATACATAATGCATTTAATAATAAAAAATATAAATAATACATAAATACATAAATAATGCAATAAAAAAAATAAAAAAAATAATTGCGACATGTTATAAATATCAATACATTAATAAATAAATAATACAATTAATAAAAAATAATAATAATAATAACAACAACATGTTATAAATAATAATATATTAATACATACATAATACATTTAATAATAATAACAAAATATATTAATAATATAAATAATACATAAATAATGCAATTAACAAAAACAAAGTAATAATAAAAAATAATTGCGACACGTTATAAATATCAATACATTAATAAATAAATAATACAATTAATAAAAATAATAATAATAACAACATGTTATAAATAATAATATAATAATACATTTAATGATAAAAAAATATTAATAATATAAATAATACATAAAGAATGCAATTAATAATAAAAAGGTTTGTCTTAAACCTAATAAAAATATCTTTTAAAAAAAAATTAATAATAAAAAAAATGTAATAATAAAAAATAATTGCGACATGTTATAAATATCAATACAATAATAAATAAATAATACAATTAATAAAAATAATAATAATAGCAACATGTTATAAATATTAAGAAAGAAATAAATGATAAACACATAAATAATACAAGTAATAACATAAAAAAAAATTGTCATTACTAATAATATAAAAAAAATAAAAAAAATAATCAAACAAATAGTACAATTAATAAAAAATATGACAAAAATAAATAATCAAATTAACATGTTATTAAAAAAAAAAAAAAAAAAAATATTAATAAATAAATAATATTATTAAACACATAATAAATACAAAAGGTCATCATAATCCAAAACAATATAAATAATATATGAATAAAAAAACAAACAAAAATTACAATTAATAAAAAGAAAAATTTAATAATAAAATAATAATAATAGTAACATGTTGTAAATAATAATACATTATTAAATGAATAATAAAATACATAAATATGTGTTAAATAATAACAATTAATAAAAAATAAATAATAACATTTATAAATAAATATAATAAAAACAAAAAAAAACCCTTTCCATTTCCATTACTTACCTGATTATAGATCAATCGATGTTATCACTGGGCCTTTGTGCTTCACTATGGAATGCAGGCAGATCATGGCTGATGGAAGGGGCTGGCTGCTGTACTGTACATGGCTTCCCAAAAAATAAAAAAATTATCAAAATAACATGTTATAAAAAAGAATATATTAATAAATAAATAAATAATACATATTAAAACACATAAATAATACAAAAAGTCATCATAATCCATAATAATATAAATAATACATAAATAATAAAATAAACAAAAATTACAATTAATAAAAAGAAAAATGTAATAATAAAAAATAATTGCGACATGTTATAAATATCAATACATTAATAAATAAATAATACAATTAATAAAAATAATAATAATAACATGTTATACATAATAATATATTAATACATACATAATACATTTAAAATAAAATAATAATAATAAAAACATGTTATAAATATTAATAAAGAAATAAATGATACACACATAAAGAAATAGGCATAAGTAATAAGATTAACAAAAAATATTGTCATCACTAATAATTTAAATAATAAAAGAAAATAAATAATCAAACAAATAGTACAATTATTATATTATAATAATAGTAACATGTTGTAAATAATAATACATTATTAAATTAATAATAAAATACATAAATATGTGTTAAATAATAACAATTAATTAAAAATAAATAAATAATATAAATAATAACATAAAAAAATTAATATAATAATAAAAAAAAAAACTTCCATTTCCATTACTTATCTGATTATAGAACCATGGATGTTATCACTGGGCCTCTGTGCTTCACTATGGAATGCAGGCAGATCATGGCTGATGGGAGGGGCTGGCTGCTGTACTGTACATGGCTTCCCCAAAAAACATCACAGGAGCTCTCAGTCCTGATGCAAGCAGCGGGCGGGCTCTTGGGGAGGAGTAATGGAAATATCATAATTCCTTGATTGGTAAACTGTCAATCTGGAGGAGTGGACAAGCCGCGGTGACACCCACCATGCCATGCCGATCCTTGACTGAAAAGACTGAAATCCAATGAATGAAAAGGGGGAGGCCAAGGATAGTCACGATAGGGAGGAAAGGGCTAGATGATGCTGGATGTCCTCCAGGCAGCATCTTGTAATGCACGTTATGAGACGCTCACAGTGTGCAGTAAAATCAGAGTAAGTTTCCGTCCAGGAGAGGAGTCGGTACGACTGTGAGAGGCTGGAGGGAAGGCCGGAGTGTGACTTAGGTTTAGCCTGCTCTGGAAACCATTTGCTGTGTTTGGAACATTGTAATTATAGGGATTGCAGGGGCTGAGATCACTAAGAACACACGTGGCTATAATCAGCATGGAGGGGTAAAAGGCGGGGGGACACCAGACCCAGACTATCATTTGCATTATGTGTCATGTGTCGGGGAGATTTCCCTTATAGTGAGGCGACCAGATTAAAGGAGAGCGCCACATAAAGAATGCAGGGCTAAGGAGAGCGCTACATAAAGAATGCAGGGCTAAGGAGAGCGCTACATAAAGAATGCAGGGCTAAGGAGAGCGCTACATAAAGAATGCAGGGCTAAGGAGAGCGCTACATAAAGAATGCAGGGCTAAGGAGAGCGCTACATAAAGAATGCAGGGCTAAGGAGAGCGTTAGATAAAGAATGCAGGGCTAAGGAGAGCGCTATATAAAGAATGCAGGGCTAAGAAGAGCGCTACATAAAGAATGCAGGGCTAAGGAGAGCGCTACATAAAGAATGCAGGGCTAAGGAGCAAGCTACATAAAGAATTTAGGGCTAAGGAGAGCGCTACATAAAGAATGCAGGGCTAAGGAGAGCGCTACATAAAGAATGCAGGGCTAAGGAGAGCGCTACATAAAGAATGCAGGGCTAAGGAGAGCGCTACATAAAGAATGCAGGGCTAAGGAGAGCGCTACATAAAGAATGCAGGGCTAAGGAGCGCACTACATAAAGAATGCAGGGCTAAGGAGAGCGCTATATAAAGAATGCAGGGCTAAGGAGCGCACTACATAAAGAATGCAGGGCTAAGGAGAGCGCTACATAAAGAATGCAGGGCTAAGGAGAGTGCTACATAAAGAATGCAGGGCTAAGGAGCACACTACATAAAGAATGCAGGGCTAAGGAGAGCGCTATATAAAGAATGCAGGGCTAAGGAGCAAGCTACATAAAGAATGCAGGGCTAAGGAGAGCGCTACATAAAGAATGCAGGGCTAAGGAGAGCTCAACATAAAGAATGCAGGGCTAAGGAGAGCGCTACATAAAGAATGCAGGGTTAAGGAGAGCGCTACAAAAAGAATGCAGGGCTAAGGAGAGCGCTACATAAAGAATGCAGGGCTAAGGAGAGCGCTACAAAAAGAATGCAGGGCTAAGGAGAGCGCTACATAAAGAATGCAGGGCTAAGGAGAGCGCTACATAAAGAATGCAGGGCTAAGGAGAGCGCTACAAAAAGAATGCAGGGCTAAGGAGAGCGCTACAAAAAGAATGCAGGGCTAAGGAGAGCGCTACATAAAGAATGCAGGGCTAAGGAGAGCGCTACATAAAGAATGCAGGGCTAAGGAGAGCGCTACATAAAGAATGCAGGGCTAAGGAGAGCGCTACATAAAGAATGCAGGGCTGAGGAGAACGCTACATAAAGAATGCAGGGCTAAGGAGAGCGCTACATAAAGAATGCAGGGCTAAGGAGAGCGCTACAAAAAGAATGCAGGGCTAAGGAGAGCGCTACAAAAAGAATGCAGGGCTAAGGAGAGCGCTACATAAAGAATGCAGGGCTAAGGAGAGCGCTACATAAAGAATGCAGGGCTAAGGAGAGCGCTACAAAAAGAATGCAGGGCTAAGGAGAGCGCTACAAAAAGAATGCAGGGCTAAGGAGAGCGCTACATAAAGAATGCAGGGCTAAGGAGAGCGCTACAAAAAGAATGCAGGGCTAAGGAGAGCGCTACAAAAAGAATGCAGGGCTAAGGAGAGCGCTACAAAAAGAATGCAGGGCTAAGGAGAGCGCTACATAAAGAATGCAGGGCTAAGGAGAGCGCTACATAAAGAATGCAGGGCTAAGGAGAGCGCTACATAAAGAATGCAGGGCTAAGGAGAGCGCTACATAAAGAATGCAGGGCTGAGGAGAACGCTACATAAAGAATGCAGGGCTAAGGAGAGCGCTACATAAAGAATGCAGGGCTAAGGAGAGCACTACATAAAGAATGCAGGGCTAAGGAGACACTACATAAAGAATGCAGGGCTAAGGAGAGCTCAACATAAAGAATGCAGGGCTAAGGAGAGCGCTACATAAAGAATGCAGGGCTAAGGAGAGCTCAACATAAAGAATGCAGGGCTAAGGAGAGCGCTACATAAAGAATGCAGGGCTAAGGAGAGCTCAACATAAAGAATGCAGGGCTAAGGAGAGCGCTACATAAAGAATACAGGGCTAAGGAGAGCGCTACATAAAGAATGCAGGGCTAAGGAGAGCACTACATAAAGAATGCAGGGCTAAGGAGAGCGCTACATAAAGAATGCAGGGCTAAGGAGAGCTCAACATAAAGAATGCAGGGCTAAGGAGAGCGCTACATAAAGAATGCAGGGCTAAGGAGAGCTCAACATAAAGAATGCAGGGCTAAGGAGAGCGCTACATAAAGAATGCAGGGCTAAGGAGAGCGCTACATAAAGAATGCAGGGCTAAGGAGAGCTCTACATAAAGAATGCAGGGCTAAGGAGAGCGCTACATAAAGAATGCAGGGCTAAGGAGAGCGCTACATAAAGAATGCAGGGCTAAGGAGAGCGCTACATAAAGAATGCAGGGCTAAGGAGAGCACTACATAAAGAATGCAGGGCTAAGGAGAGCGCTATATAAAGAATGCAGGGCTAAGGAGAGCGCTACAAAAAGAATGCAGGGCTAAGGAGAGCGCTACATAAAGAATGCAGGGCTAAGGAGAGCGCTACATAAAGAATGCAGGGCTAAGGAGAGCGCTACATAAAGAATGCAGGGCTAAGGAGAGCGCTACATAAAGAATGCAGGGCTAAGGAGAGCGCTACATAAAGAATGCAGGGCTAAGGAGAGCGCTACATAAAGAATGCAGGGCTAAGGAGAGCGCTACATAAAGAATGCAGGGCTACGGAGAGCGCTACATAAAGAATGCAGGGCTAAGGAGAGCGCTACATAAAGAATGCAGGGCTAAGGAGAGCGCTACATAAAGAATGCAGGGCTACGGAGAGCGCTACATAAAGAATGCAGGGCTAAGGAGAGCGCTACATAAAGAATGCAGGGCTAAGGAGAGCGCTACATAAAGAATGCAGGGCTAAGGAGCGCACTACATAAAGAATGCAGGGCTAAGGAGAGCGCTATATAAAGAATGCAGGGCTAAGGAGCAAGCTACATAAAGAATGCAGGGCTAAGGAGAGCGCTACATAAAGAATGCAGGGCTAAGGAGAGCGCTACATAAAGAATGCAGGGCTAAGGAGCACACTACATAAAGAATGCAGGGCTAAGGAGAGCGCTATATAAAGAATGCAGGGCTAAGGAGCAAGCTACATAAAGAATGCAGGGCTAAGGAGAGCGCTACATAAAGAATGCAGGGCTAAGGAGAGCTCAACATAAAGAATGCAGGGCTAAGGAGAGCGCTACATAAAGAATGCAGGGTTAAGGAGAGCACTACATAAAGAATGCAGGGCTAAGGAGAGCGCTACATAAAGAATGCAGGGCTAAGGAGAGCTCAACATAAAGAATGCAGGGCTAAGGAGAGCGCTACATAAAGAATGCAGGGCTAAGGAGAGCGCTACATAAAGAATGCAGGGCTAAGGAGAGCGCTACATAAAGAATGCAGGGCTAAGGAGAGCGCTACAAAAAGAATGCAGGGCTAAGGAGAGCGCTACAAAAAGAATGCAGGGCTAAGGAGAGCGCTACATAAAGAATGCAGGGCTAAGGAGAGCGCTACATAAAGAATGCAGGGCTAAGGAGAGCGCTACATAAAGAATGCAGGGCTAAGGAGAGCGCTACATAAAGAATGCAGGGCTAAGGAGAGCTCTACATAAAGAATGCAGGGCTAAGGAGAGCGCTACATAAAGAATGCAGGGCTAAGGAGAGCGCTACATAAAGAATGCAGGGCTAAGGAGAGCGCTACATAAAGAATGCAGGGCTAAGGAGAGCGCTACATAAAGAATGCAGGACTAAGGAGAGCACTACATAAAGAATGCAGGGCTAAGGAGAGCGCTACATAAAGAATGCAGGGCTAAGGAGAGCGCTACATGAAGAATGCAGGGCTAAGGAGAGCGCTACATAAAGAATGCAGGGCTAAGGAGAGCGCTACATAAAGAATGCAGGACTAAGGAGCACACTACATAAAGAATGCAGGACTAAGGAGAGCGCTACATAAAGAATGCAGGGCTACGGAGAGCGCTACATAAATAATGCAGGGCTAAGGAGAGCGCTACATAAAGAATGCAGGGCTAAGGAGAGCGCTACATAAAGAATGCAGGGCTAAGGAGCGCACTACATAAAGAATGCAGGGCTAAGGAGAGCGCTATATAAAGAATGCAGGGCTAAGGAGCAAGCTACATAAAGAATGCAGGGCTACGGAGAGCGCTACATAAAGAATGCAGGGCTAAGGAGAGCGCTACAAAAAGAATGCAGGGCTAAGGAGAGCGCTACATAAAGAATGCAGGGCTAAGGAGAGCGCTACATAAAGAATGCAGGGCTACGGAGAGCGCTACATAAAGAATGCAGGGCTAAGGAGAGCGCTACAAAAAGAATGCAGGGCTAAGGAGAGCGCTACATAAAGAATGCAGGGCTAAGGAGAGCGCTACATAAAGAATGCAGGGCTAAGGAGAGCGCTACATAAAGAATGCAGGGCTAAGGAGAGCGCTACATAAAGAATGCAGGGCTAAGGAGAGCGCTACATAAAGAATGCAGGGCTAAGGAGAGCGCTACATAAAGAATGCAGGGCTACGGAGAGCGCTACATAAAGAATGCAGGGCTAAGGAGAGCGCTACATAAAGAATGCAGGGCTAAGGAGAGCGCTACATAAAGAATGCAGGGCTACGGAGAGCGCTACATAAAGAATGCAGGGCTAAGGAGAGCGCTACATAAAGAATGCAGGGCTAAGGAGAGCGCTACATAAAGAATGCAGGGCTAAGGAGCGCACTACATAAAGAATGCAGGGCTAAGGAGAGCGCTATATAAAGAATGCAGGGCTAAGGAGCAAGCTACATAAAGAATGCAGGGCTAAGGAGAGCGCTACATAAAGAATGCAGGGCTAAGGAGAGTGCTACATAAAGAATGCAGGGCTAAGGAGCACACTACATAAAGAATGCAGGGCTAAGGAGAGCGCTATATAAAGAATGCAGGGCTAAGGAGCAAGCTACATAAAGAATGCAGGGCTAAGGAGAGCGCTACATAAAGAATGCAGGGCTAAGGAGAGCTCAACATAAAGAATGCAGGGCTAAGGAGAGCGCTACATAAAGAATGCAGGGTTAAGGAGAGCACTACATAAAGAATGCAGGGCTAAGGAGAGCGCTACATAAAGAATGCAGGGCTAAGGAGAGCTCAACATAAAGAATGCAGGGCTAAGGAGAGCGCTACATAAAGAATGCAGGGCTAAGGAGAGCGCTACATAAAGAATGCAGGGCTAAGGAGAGCGCTACATAAAGAATGCAGGGCTAAGGAGAGCGCTACAAAAAGAATGCAGGGCTAAGGAGAGCGCTACAAAAAGAATGCAGGGCTAAGGAGAGCGCTACATAAAGAATGCAGGGCTAAGGAGAGCGCTACATAAAGAATGCAGGGCTAAGGAGAGCGCTACATAAAGAATGCAGGGCTAAGGAGAGCGCTACATAAAGAATGCAGGGCTGAGGAGAACGCTACATAAAGAATGCAGGGCTAAGGAGAGCGCTACATAAAGAATGCAGGGCTAAGGAGAGCACTACATAAAGAATGCAGGGCTAAGGAGACACTACATAAAGAATGCAGGGCTAAGGAGAGCTCAACATAAAGAATGCAGGGCTAAGGAGAGCGCTACATAAAGAATGCAGGGCTAAGGAGAGCGCTACATAAAGAATGCAGGGCTAAGGAGAGCTCTACATAAAGAATGCAGGGCTAAGGAGAGCGCTACATAAAGAATGCAGGGCTAAGGAGAGCGCTACATAAAGAATGCAGGGCTAAGGAGAGCGCTACATAAAGAATGCAGGGCTAAGGAGAGCGCTACATAAAGAATGCAGGACTAAGGAGAGCACTACATAAAGAATGCAGGGCTAAGGAGAGCGCTACATAAAGAATGCAGGGCTAAGGAGAGCGCTACATGAAGAATGCAGGGCTAAGGAGAGCGCTACATAAAGAATGCAGGGCTAAGGAGCACACTACATAAAGAATGCAGGACTAAGGAGAGCGCTACATAAAGAATGCAGGGCTAAGGAGAGCGCTACATAAAGAATGCAGGGCTACGGAGAGCGCTACATAAAGAATGCAGGGCTAAGGAGAGCGCTACATAAAGAATGCAGGGCTACGGAGAGCGCTACATAAAGAATGCAGGGCTTTCCTATGATACTTAGTGCCAACTAGTGGGGAAATATTTCTTATGACACTTAGTGCCAACTAATGACCAAATCTGTATAATTTCCTGTGATACTTAGTGCCAACTAGTGGGGAAATATTTTTTTATGACACTTAGTGCCAACTAGTTGCCAAACCTGTATAATTTCCTATGATACTTAGTGGCAACTAGTTGGCAAATCTGTATAATTTCCTTTGATACTTAGTGCCAACTAGTGGCCAAATCTGTATAATTTCCTATGATGCTTAGTGCCAACTAGTGGCCAAACCTGTATAATTTCCTATGATGCTTAGTGCCAACTAGTGGCCAAATCTGTATAATTTCCTATGACGCTTTGTGCCAACTAGTGGCCAAATCTGTATAATTTCCTATGATACTTAGTGGCAACTAGTTGGCAAATCTGTATAATTTCCTGTGATACTTAGTGCCAACTAGTGGGGAAATATTTCTTATGACACTTAGTGCCAACTAGTGGCCAAATCTGTATAATGTCCTGTGATACTTAGTGCCAACTAGTGGCCAAATCTGTATAATTTCCTATGACACTTAGTGCCAACTAGTGGCCAAATCTGTATAATTTCCTGTGATACTTAGTGCCAACTAGTGGCCAAATCTGAATAATTTCCTATGATACTTAGTGCCAACTAGTGGCCAAACCTTTATAATTTCCTATGACGCTTAGTGCCAACTAGTGGCCAAATCTGTATAATTTCCTGTGATACTTAGTGCCAACTAGTTGGCAAATCTGTATAATGTCCTGTGATACTTAGTGCCAACTAGTGGGGAAATATTTCTTATGACACTTAGTGCCAACTAGTTGGCAAATCTGTATAATTTCCTATGATGCTTAGTGCCAACTAGTGGCCAAATCTGTATAATGTCCTGTGATACTTAGTGCCAACTAGTGGCCAAACCTGTATAATTTCCTATGATACTTAGTGCCAACTAGTGGGGAAATATTTCTTATGACAATTAGTGCCAACTAGTGGCCAAATCTGTATAATTTCCTATGACACTTGGTGCCAACTAGTGGCCAAATCTGTATAATTTCCTATGACGCTTAGTGCCAACTAGTGGCCAAATCTGTATAATTTCCTATGATACTTAGTGCCAACTAGTGGCCAAACCTGTATAATTTCCTATGATACTTAGTGCCAACTAGTTGGCAAATCTGTATAATGTCCTGTGATACTTAGTGCCAACTAGTGGCCAAACCTGTATAATTTCCTATGATACTTAGTGCCAACTAGTGGCCAAACCTTTATAATTTCCTATGACGCTTAGTGCCAACTAGTGGCCAAATCTGTATAATTTCCTGTGATACTTAGTGCCAACTAGTGGCCAAATCTGTATAATGTCCTGTGATACTTAGTGCCAACTAGTGGGGAAATATTTCTTATGACACTTAGTGCCAACTAATGACCAAATCTGTATAATTTCCTATGATACTTAGTGCCAACTAGTGGCCAAATCTGTATAATTTCCTGTGATACTTAGTGCCAACTAGTGGGGAAATATTTCTTATGACACTTAGTGCCAACTAGTGGCCAAATCTGTATAATTTCCTTTGATACTTAGTGCCAACTAGTGGCCAGATCTGTATAATTTCCTATGACACTTAGTGGCAACTAGTTGGCAAATCTGTATAATTTCCTATGATACTTAGTGCCAACTAGTTGGCAAATCTGTATAATTTCCTATGACACTTAGTGCCAACTAGTTGGCAAATCTGTATAATTTCCTATGATACTTAGTGGCAACTAGTTGGCAAATCTGTATAATTTCCTATGATATTTAGTGCCAACTAGTTGGCAAATCTGTATAATTTCCTATGACACTTAGTGCCAACTAGTGGCCAAATCTGTATAATGTCCTGTGATACTTAGTGCCAACTAGTGGCCAAATCTGTATAATTTCCTATGATACTTAGTGCCAACTAGTGGCCAAATCTGTATAATTTCCTGTCATACTTAGTGCCAACTAGTGGGGAAATATTTCTTATGACACTTGGTGCCAACTAGTGGCCAAATCTGTATAATTTCCCATGATACTTAGTGCCAACTAGTGGCCAAATCTGTATAATTTCCTATGACGCTTAGTGCCAACTAGTGGCCAAATCTGTATAATTTCCTATGATACTTAGTGCCAACTAGTGGCCAAACCTGTATAATTTCCTATGATACTTAGTGCCAGCTAGTTGGCAAATCTGTATAATGTCCTGTGATACTTAGTGCCAACTAGTGGCCAAATCTGTATAATTTCCTATGATGCTTAGTGCCAACTAGTGGCCAAACCTGTATAATTTCCTATGATACTTAGTGCCAACTAGTGGCCAAATCTGAATAATTTCCTATGATACTTAGTGCCAACTAGTGGCCAAACCTTTATAATTTCCTATGATACTTAGTGCCAACTAGTGGCCAAATCTGTATAATTTCCTGTGATACTTAGTGCCAACTAGTTGGCAAATCTGTATAATGTCCTGTGATACTTAGTGCCAACTAGTGGGGAAATATTTCTTATGACACTTAGTGCCAACTAGTTGGCAAATCTGTATAATTTCCTATGATGCTTAGTGCCAACTAGTGGCCAAATCTGTATAATGTCCTGTGATACTTAGTGCCAACTAGTGGCCAAACCTGTATAATGTCCTGTGACGCTTAGTGCCAACTAGTGACAAAATCTGTATAATTTCCTTTGATACTTAGTGCCAACTAGTGGGGAAATATTTTTTATGACACTTAGTGCCAACTAATGACCAAATCTGTATAATTTCCTGTGATACTTAGTGCCAACTAGTGGGGAAATATTTTTTTATGACACTTAGTGCCAACTAGTTGCCAAACCTGTATAATTTCCTATGATACTTAGTGGCAACTAGTTGGCAAATCTGTATAATTTCCTTTGATACTTAGTGCCAACTAGTGGCCAAATCTGTATAATTTCCTATGACGCTTTGTGCCAACTAGTGGCCAAATCTGTATAATTTCCTATGATACTTAGTGGCAACTAGTTGGCAAATCTGTATAATTTCCTGTGATACTTAGTGCCAACTAGTGGGGAAATATTTCTTATGACACTTAGTGCCAACTAGTGGCCAAATCTGTATAATGTCCTGTGATACTTAGTGCCAACTAGTGGCCAAATCTGTATAATTTCCTATGACACTTAGTGCCAACTAGTGGCCAAATCTGTATAATTTCCTGTGATACTTAGTGCCAACTAGTGGCCAAATCTGAATAATTTCCTATGATACTTAGTGCCAACTAGTGGCCAAACCTTTATAATTTCCTATGACGCTTAGTGCCAACTAGTGGCCAAATCTGTATAATTTCCTGTGATACTTAGTGCCAACTAGTTGGCAAATCTGTATAATGTCCTGTGATACTTAGTGCCAACTAGTGGGGAAATATTTCTTATGACACTTAGTGCCAACTAGTTGGCAAATCTGTATAATTTCCTATGATGCTTAGTGCCAACTAGTGGCCAAATCTGTATAATGTCCTGTGATACTTAGTGCCAACTAGTGGCCAAACCTGTATAATTTCCTATGATACTTAGTGCCAACTAGTGGGGAAATATTTCTTATGACAATTAGTGCCAACTAGTGGCCAAATCTGTATAATTTCCTATGACACTTAGTGCCAACTAGTGGCCAAATCTGTATAATTTCCTATGACGCTTAGTGCCAACTAGTGGCCAAATCTGTATAATTTCCTATGATACTTAGTGCCAACTAGTGGCCAAACCTGTATAATTTCCTATGATACTTAGTGCCAACTAGTTGGCAAATCTGTATAATGTCCTGTGATACTTAGTGCCAACTAGTGGCCAAACCTGTATAATTTCCTATGATACTTAGTGCCAACTAGTGGCCAAACCTTTATAATTTCCTATGACGCTTAGTGCCAACTAGTGGCCAAATCTGTATAATTTCCTGTGATACTTAGTGCCAACTAGTGGCCAAATCTGTATAATGTCCTGTGATACTTAGTGCCAACTAGTGGGGAAATATTTCTTATGACACTTAGTGCCAACTAATGACCAAATCTGTATAATTTCCTATGATACTTAGTGCCAACTAGTGGCCAAATCTGTATAATTTCCTGTGATACTTAGTGCCAACTAGTGGGGAAATATTTCTTATGACACTTAGTGCCAACTAGTGGCCAAATCTGTATAATTTCCTTTGATACTTAGTGCCAACTAGTGGCCAGATCTGTATAATTTCCTATGACACTTAGTGGCAACTAGTTGGCAAATCTGTATAATTTCCTATGATACTTAGTGCCAACTAGTTGGCAAATCTGTATAATTTCCTATGACACTTAGTGCCAACTAGTTGGCAAATCTGTATAATTTCCTATGATACTTAGTGGCAACTAGTTGGCAAATCTGTATAATTTCCTATGATATTTAGTGCCAACTAGTTGGCAAATCTGTATAATTTCCTATGACACTTAGTGCCAACTAGTGGCCAAATCTGTATAATGTCCTGTGATACTTAGTGCCAACTAGTGGCCAAATCTGTATAATTTCCTATGATACTTAGTGCCAACTAGTGGCCAAATCTGTATAATTTCCTGTCATACTTAGTGCCAACTAGTGGGGAAATATTTCTTATGACACTTGGTGCCAACTAGTTGGCAAATCTGTATAATTTCCTATGACACTTAGTGCCAACTAGTGGCCAAATCTGTATAATGTCCTGTGATGCTTTGTGCCAACTAGTGGCCAAATCTGTATAATTTCCCATGATACTTAGTGCCAACTAGTGGCCAAATCTGTATAATTTCCTATGACGCTTAGTGCCAACTAGTGGCCAAATCTGTATAATTTCCTATGATACTTAGTGCCAACTAGTGGCCAAACCTGTATAATTTCCTATGATACTTAGTGCCAGCTAGTTGGCAAATCTGTATAATGTCCTGTGATACTTAGTGCCAACTAGTGGCCAAATCTGTATAATTTCCTATGATGCTTAGTGCCAACTAGTGGCCAAACCTGTATAATTTCCTATGATACTTAGTGCCAACTAGTGGCCAAATCTGAATAATTTCCTATGATACTTAGTGCCAACTAGTGGCCAAACCTTTATAATTTCCTATGATACTTAGTGCCAACTAGTGGCCAAATCTGTATAATTTCCTGTGATACTTAGTGCCAACTAGTTGGCAAATCTGTATAATGTCCTGTGATACTTAGTGCCAACTAGTGGGGAAATATTTCTTATGACACTTAGTGCCAACTAGTTGGCAAATCTGTATAATTTCCTATGATGCTTAGTGCCAACTAGTGGCCAAATCTGTATAATGTCCTGTGATACTTAGTGCCAACTAGTGGCCAAACCTGTATAATTTCCTATGATACTTAGTGCCAACTAGTTGGCAAATCTGTATAATTTCCTAGGACACTTAGTGCCAACTAGTGGGGAAATATTTCTTATGACAATTAGTGCCAACTAGTGGCCAAATCTGTATAATTTCCTATGACACTTAGTGCCAACTAGTGGCCAAATCTGTATAATTTCCTATGACGCTTAGTGCCAACTAGTGGCCAAACCTGTATAATTTCCTATGATACTTAGTGCCAACTAGTTGGCAAATCTGTATAATGTCCTGTGATACTTAGTGCCAACTAGTGGCCAAACCTGTATAATTTCCTATGATACTTAGTGCCAACTAGTGGCCAAATCTGAATAATTTCCTATGATACTTAGTGCCAACTAGTGGCCAAACCTTTATAATTTCCTATGACGCTTAGTGCCAACTAGTGGCCAAATCTGTATAATTTCCTGTGATACTTAGTGCCAACTAGTTGGCAAATCTGTATAATGTCCTGTGATACTTAGTGCCAACTAGTGGCCCAATCTGTATAATGTCCTGTGATACTTAGTGCCAACTAGTGGGGAAATATTTCTTATGACACTTAGTGCCAACTAGTGGCCAAATCTGTATAATTTCCTTTGATACTTAGTGCCAACTAGTGGCCAGATCTGTATAATTTCCTATGACACTTAGTGGCAACTAGTTGGCAAATCTGTATAATTTCCTATGATACTTAGTGGCAACTAGTTGGCAAATCTGTATAATTTCCTATAATATTTAGTGCCAACTAGTTGGCAAATCTGTATAATTTCCTATGACACTTAGTGCCAACTAGTGGCCAAATCTGTATAATTTCCTATGATACTTAGTGGCAACTAGTTGGCAAATCTGTATAATTTCCTATGATACTTAGTGCCAACTAGTTGGCAAATCTGTATAATTTCCTATGATACTTAGTGCCAACTAATGGCCAAAGCTGTATAATGTCCTGTGATACTTAGTGCCAACTAGTGGCCAAATCTGTATAATTTCCTGTGACACTTAGTGCCAACTAGTGGCCAAATCTGTATAATTTCCTATGACACTTAGTGCCAACTAGTGGCCAAATCTGTATAATTTCCTATGACACTTAGTGCCAACTAGTGGCCAAATCTGTATAATTTCCTATGATGCTTAGTGCCAACTAGTGGCCAAACCTGTATAATTTCCTATGACACTTAGTGGCAACTAGTTGGCAAATCTGTATAATTTCCTATGATACTTAGTGGTAACTATAAAATTGGAAGCGCTGTCGGACGCGGAACGCTACAGAATATTTCTCGTCGGTCGCGGATCGGACGTCTCGGGGTAAACACAACGCGTCTCGGTGACGGCAGGAATTCTGAGTATTCGGGAGAGGAGCCGCCATGGGATTGTATGGAGGTCTCAGCTGTGATTTCCCTGCGGCGGGTGTCAGGGGGTCGCCCTGCGCAACTAATTACATTCACATTATATTAACTGTCAGCGAAGACCCCCCTCCCCCTCACCAACAGCCTCCCACAGGGCGAGGTCACCCCCCTACATGACCGAAAATTGGTGCCATTTACTAACACATGGGGGCCGAGTTGTTTTTCCAAAGATAATTACAAGAACAAAGTAATCCGGAGATCAGCAAAAAAAAAAAAAGAGATCGAATGACAGAATCCCAAATTAGAAGCGCTAAAAAGGCAAAGCGCGCTGATTACATCAGGAGCCCCCATCCCCTCCCCCATAATAATGTGCTGCATTAAAGCCAAGGTCGGGGGGGGGGGGGGAACCAGCGCTTTTTCCCTTTAACCCCTTTTAGTGCGGCAGCCTTTTTTTTTTTCATTTTTTGCGCACAACTTTAACCACTTCTCCACAGCACCAATCCTGGCACTTCTCTCCTTCATGTAAAAATCATAATTTTTTTGCTAGAAAATAATCAGAACATTATGGCCCGGATTCACATACATTGGCGCATTTTTATGTCAGTGTAGCCGCAGCGTATCCAATATGCGATATGCCGACGTAGCGCAGAGAGGCAAGCACCGAATTCACAAAGCACTTGCCTCCCAAACTGCGCTGGGTTCCCTCGGCGTAAGCCAGCGTAGATGGAAGTGGGCGTGAGCCATGCTAATGAGGCGTGACCCCATGCAAATGATGCGCCATCCCGTGGACGTATCCCAGTGCGCATGCTCAGAATCACGTCTTAACTACTCCCTAAGATACGAAGGATCACTGCCTACGGCGTGAACGTAACCTACGCCCAGCCCTATTCACGTACTACGTAAACGACGTAAAATACGACGGCTGTGTTCCCTGGTCCATACCTTAGCATGAGTTGCGCCTCATATATGGGGAATAACTTTACGCCGGACGTAATACTTACGCAAACCTCGTATATTATGCGCCGGGTACAAGTACGTTTGTGAATCGGCGTATCTCCCTCATTTGCATATGTGCATAGAAAATCAATGGGAGTGGCAAATGCGCCCGGCATAAATATGTGCCCACGATACGCCGGCATAGGAAAGTTACGTCGGTCGTAGGAAGCCTATTTTTAGGTGTATCTCAGTTTCTGGGCACAGCGCATGGATACGACGGCGCATATTTACACTTACGCGGCGTATCTCGAGATACGTCGGCGTAAGTGCTTTGTGAATCCGGGCCTATATATTTTTTTTAGCAGACACCCTAGGGAATAATATAGCGGTCATTGCAACTTTTTCTCGCACAGTATTTGCGCAATTGTTTTTCATAAAATAATAAAAAAAAAAAATAGTAAAGTTAGCCCAATTTTTTTGTATAATGTGAAAGATGATGTTACGCCGAGTAAATAGATACCTAACATGTCACGTTTTAAAATTGCGAACACTCGTGGAATGGTGCCAAACTTCGATACTTAAAAAATCTCCATAGGCACAGCTTTAATTTTTTTTTACAGGTTACTATTTTAAAGTTACAGAGGAGGTCTAGTGCTAGAATTGTTGCTGGCGCTCTAACGCACGCGGCGATACCTCACATGTGTGGTTTGAACAGCGTTTACATATGTGGGCGGGACTTAAATGCGTGCTCGCTTCTAAGCATGAGCTCCCGGGGACAGGGGCGTTTTAATAAATAGAAAATCTTTTTATTTATTTTTTACTTAATTTTTTACATTTTTACACTTTTTTATACATTTTTATTTTTTGATCACTTTTATCAGAGCTTTTTTTCTCAGATAATAGGTGCAGGAACTCAACTCACGACCCTGTTCAGATTTCACAAACAGTAGAAGGGTATTAAAGGGGCATTAAATACCAGAATTGCATTACATACAGAGTGCAGAGTTCAGGGGTTACACACAAAGTGCAGAGCTGTCACTTGTAAACACAGAAATCAGACTTCTGTGTTTACAAGTGATTGTGGTGAGCAGGCACCAAAGGGTCTGAGCCAGAGGTGGTGGAACTGAGTTCCCCCAAGTTCCCCCTGAAAAAAAGCCCTGACTTTTATTCCTATTACAAGGAATGTAAACATCCCTTGTAATAGGAATGGTGTGTGACAGGTCCTCTTTATGGAGAGAGGCGGAGTCAATAAGACCCCACATATCTCCTCCAGGCTGGAAAGCATGAGATTGTGAAAAAAAATTCACTGATCTCATGCCGACAGCCGCGATTGTGGCTTTGTTTACTTCCGGTTACCCGGGCGTGGCGGTCACAACGTCGCGCCCGGGCCTCCGACGGTCATAGAGATGACTGGTCACCGGAAATCTCTATCGTCGTGAGCCGGTGCCGGCTGATTTGTTCTCCGGGCCCCCGGTGGCACAGGAGAGCCCGGAGAAGCACTGGATGCTGGCGGGAGGGGGGGGGGGTGCATCCCCTCCTGTCGCCTATAAGAACGATCAAGCGGTGGAACTGCCGCTATGATAGTTCTTATGGTGCGCAGAATCGCCGGCAGAAAACATGGATATCTGGATGATGCCTGTAGCTGCCCCCATCATTCAGAGATCACCGCACAAAGCCGAGGACGTCATATGACATCCTCGGGGGAGAAGAGGTTAAAAATTCACATTTTGGGCCTGAAGATGACTTAATCCCCCAAACAAAAGCAGAGACCCTGTAGTGATAGTTACTATTTTGTTTTAACCACTTCCATACCAGGCACTTACGCACCTTCCCGCCCAGGCCAATTTTCAGCTTTCAGCGCTGTCGCACTTTGAATGACAATTGCGCGGTCGTGCTACATTGTACCCAAACAAAATTGGCGTCCTTTTTCCCCCACAAATAGAGCTTTCTTTTGGTAGTATTTGATCACCTCTGCGTTGTTTTTTTTTTGCGCAACAAATATGTTTTTATTTTTTTCTGTTAATTTTTTTGTAAATAAGTAAGTTTTCTCTTTCAATTACGGGCACTGATATGGCGGCACTGATGAGATGGCACTGATGGACATCGATGAGGTAGTACTGACGGTCACAGATAAGGTGGCACTGATTGGTGGCGCTGGTATGCGGCACTGATGGGCACACATAGGCGGCACTGATGGGCACACATAGGCGGCACTGATGGGCACTTAGGCGGCACTGATGGGCACTCATGGGCAGCACTGATGGGCACTCATAGGCGTCACAGATGGGCACTCATGGGTGGCACTGATGGATACTTATGGGTGGCACAGATGGGCACTGATAGGTGGGCACTGGGCATGGATGGGCACTGTGGGGTGGCACTGATGGACACTGTGGGGCGGCACTTATTTTTCCTATGTTGCCAGTCAGTGCCCATTTGTGGGCACTGATTGGCATCCTTTTTTATTTTTTAATGGTTGTGTTTTTTTTTATTGAGACTTTTTTTTTTTTTTTTTTTGAGACTTTGTTTTTTGTTTGGCCCACCCTGGTGGTCCATGTGGCGATCCGAGGGGGGGCTGCGCTGATAAACAATCAGTGCGAACCCCCCCTGACAGGAGAGCCGCCGATCGGCTCTCCTTTACTCGCGTCTGTCAGACGCGAGTGAGGAAGAGCCGTCAACGGCTTTTCCTGTTTACATTGTGATCAGCCGTGATTGGACACGGCTGATCACGTGGTAAAGAGTCTCCGTGAGAGACTCTTTACCGAGATCGGTGTTGCGGGGTGTCAGACTGACATATGACGTCCAGTCAGGATTCTACAACCACTTTGCCGACGTCAATCTGTCATTGGCGGGCAGCAAGTGGTTAAAGTAACATGATATTTATCACATTTATATTCATATTTATATTTCAAGTAAAAAAAGTACACTTCAATTATTTTCAATGCACACGGACGCAATACAAGACCCAATATTTTCGGTGACATATAAAAGACGAGCCAAGTAAATAGACACCAAACACGCCAAGCCTTAAAATAAATCACCCCTGTGAAACGCAAACTTCGGTACCAAAAATTATCCATAGGGGGCGCTTTAAATGCCTCAGTTCTTTGAAAGGTCCTCAGTTTTGAGTTAAGCTAGAATAACGGGCCACAGAAGTATTGCGGCAATCGATGGGCACTGATAGGTGACACTGGTGGGCACCGATGGGCATCACTGATGACCAGGCACTGATAGGCGACACTGATGGGCACCGATGGGCAGCACTGATGACCAGGCACTGATGGGCAGCACTGATGACCAGGCACTGATAGGCAGCACTGATGGGCACCGATGGGCAGCACTGATGACCAGGCACTGATAGGCGGCACTGATGGGCACCGATCTGCAGCACTGATGACCAGGCACTGATAGGCGGCACTGATGACCAGGCACTGATGGGCACCAATGGGCAGCACTGATGACCAGGCACTGATAGGTGGCACTGATGGGCACCGATGGGCAGCACTGATGACCGGGCACTGATGGGCACCAATGGGCAGCACTGATGACCAGGCACTGATAGGCTGCACCGATCTGCAGCACTGATGACCAGGCACTGATAGGCGGCACTGATGGGCAGCACTGATGACCAGGCACTGATAGACGGCACTGATGGGCACCACTGATGACCAGGCACTGATAGGTGGCACTGATGGGCACCGACAGGCAGCACTGATGACCAGGCACTGATAGGCGGCACTGATGGGCACCAATGATGACCAGGCACTGATAGGCGGCACCGATCTGCAGCACTGATGACCAGGCACTGATAGGCGGCACTGATGGGCACCGACAGGCAGCACTGATGACCAGGCACTGATAGGCGGCACTGATGGGCACCAATGATGACCAGGCACTGATAGGCGGCACCGATCTGCAGCACTGATGATCAGGCACTGATAGATGGCACTGATGGGCAGCACTGATGATCAGGCACTGATAGGCGGCACTAATGGGCACTGATGGGCAGCACTGAAGACCAGGCACTGATAGACGGCACTGATGGGCAGCACTGATGACCAGGTACTGATAGGCGGCACCGATGGGCACCACTGATGGCCAGACACTGATAGGCACTGAAAGGCAACACTGACTGGCATTACCAAAGGTCACTGATTGGCATCACTGATGGGCACTGTTGAGGCTGCACTGATGATCAGTGCCCTGATTATCTGAACAAGTCTCCCCTGTGAGGAAATGCCGCTGATCGGCTCCCCTATCCTCACACTAGGGTTGCCACCTGTACGGGATTCACCCATACAGTCCGGGTTTCTGAATCATCTGTCCGGTTTTCAGACTCTCTGAAACCCGGACAGACCATTAGACAGGGGGAGCTTCATTAGCACATGTGTCACGCTCACACTCTGTCAGTGTGAGGCGAGGAGAGACAATAACCAGCATCCCCTTGTTTACATGTGATTGGACAAAACTGATCACATGGGTAAAGAGGGTCGTCATTGGTTCTTTACTGAGATCGGTGATGCGCCACGTAATGTGCAAGCGAGAATGGGAGGATGTCATATGGCGTGGTCCTAGAAAGAGAGAGCCACCTTGCACCCATCATTTCACAATGCGGCGGGCAGGAGGTGGCTGAGAAGACATCAGGGGCCTAATAATCCCCTAGTGTCACCTCTGCGCTCTGTTGAAGTCAGTTGAGCACAGACTGTGCTTGATGAGATCCTTCGCTGGGTAGAGAGATCGGGCTGTGACAGCCATGAACCCGGAAGAGCGCGGAGCTGAGTGCTTCCGGGTTCATACTACTCAGGAGAGATCAGTCAACGGATGTTTGCTGATTTTCAACCCCTCTCCATCGAGACACACCATGGAGCTCCTCCCAGGCATCCAGGAGAGACAGATGAGCCCAGGACATACACTATATTGCCAAAAGTATTGGGACGCCTGCCTTTACACGCACATGAACTTTAATGGCCTCCCAGTCTTAGTCCGTAGGGTTCAATATTGAGTTGGCTCCGCCCTTTGCAGCTATAACAGACTCTTCTGGGAAGGCCGTCCAAAAGGTTTAGGATGGGAATGTTTGATCATTCTTCCAGAAAGACATTTGTGAGGTCAGGTACTGATGTTGGATGAGAAGGCCTGGCTCGCAGTCTCCACTTGAATTCATCCCAAAGGTGTTGAGGTCAGGACTCTGTGCAGGCCAGACAAGTTGCTCATTAATGTCTTTATGGACCTTGCTTTCTTCATACAAGTACATGATACAACAGGCACATATCAGGAATATGAAGCGTTGGGTTTACATACATGGGCGTCCGCTCCATAGGGCAAGAGGGGGCAATTGACCCCCCCCTGGAAAATCGAGAAGGTGTTGAAGATTCTCGCGGCCGTGGGCTGTCTGACCGGTCCCGGGCCGGATGTCACACAGACACAGCGAGCAGAGTGAAGCCGCCTCCCCCTCCAGTGTTTATGTGTACACAGGGGGAAGGAACCTGCTGTGACCCAGCTGTGCTGATGGCTGATCATGAGGTAATGAATGGGATGGGGGGAGGGGAGGTCCGTCTGTGCTGAAGGGGGGGTTTGTGCTGAATGGAGGCGTCTGTGCGGAATGGTGGGGCTGTGCTGAAGGGGGGTCCATCTGTGCTGAATGGAGGGGTCTGTGCAGAATGAGCGGTCTGTGCTGAATGGAGGGGTCTGTGCTGAATGGAGGGGTCTGTGCAGAATGAGGGGTCTGTGCTGAATGGAGGGGTCTGTGCTGAATGGAGGGGTCTGTGCTGAATGAGGGGTCTGTGCTGAATGGAGGGGTCTGTGCTGAATGGAGGGGTCTGTGCAGAATGGGGGGTCTGTGCTGAATGGAGGGGTCTGTGCAGAATAGGGGGTCTGTGCTGAATGGAGGGGTCTGTGCAGAATGGGGGGTCTGTGCTGAATGGAGGGGTCTGTGCAGAATAGGGGGTCTGTGCTGAATGGAGGGGTCTGTGCAGAATGGGGGGTCTGTGCTGAATGGAGGGGTCTGTGCTGAATGGAGGGGTCTGTGCTGAAGGGGGGTTCTGTACATTCTCTAGGCTATATTTATATGGGCATGGAGTGAAGCTGAATTATCTCAAGAGCTATTTCACACTGCCAGCTGGCTGCGTTATCGGTAAAGCGCCGCTAAAAAGTGCCGCTTTACCATCGTTTTAGCTGCGCTATTCGGCCGCTAGCGGGGCGCTTTTAACCCCCTGCTAGCGTTTGAAGAAAGGGTTAAATGTGTATCGCCTCTGCGGAAGCGCCCCCCACCCCCCGAATAAATTTCAGCGGACGCCCATGCTTACATATTATTAAAGTCCCGTGGTGGGCTGAGCACCTGCAGCATTTGTGTGTGGAGAGCGGTGTCAGCCCTGCCCAGTACTAAAATACTCAACTACTCCCACATCTCTACAACTTAAAGGCTGATCATTCTGTAGTCCAAGATAAGACCGGGGGGGGGGGGGGGGGGCTGTCTGAGATAACACAGGAAGCGTGCACAGGACAACATTGGCCCGGATTCAGAGAGCAATTGCGCCTGTGTAACCATAGTTACGCAGCGCAATTGCTTACTTGCGCCGGCGTTACGAATGCTCCTGATTCAGGAACATCGTAACGCCGACTGCAGCCTAAAATCTGCGTGGCATAAGGCTCTTATGCCACGCAGATTTTAGGCTGCATTCTTGCGATGGCCGCTAGGGGGCGCTCCCGTTGTGCAAATCGCATACTAACACCGATTCACAATGTTGCGCGAGCCCTGCGTACGCAAGTTACGTAGTTTCCGTACGCCGTGTTTAGCGTAAGGCTGCCCCTTCTAATAGCAGGGGCAGCCAATGCTAAAGTATACCCGTCGTTCTCGCGTCGCGACGTTCGAATTTTACGTAATTTGCGTAAGTGATTCGTGAATGGCGCTGGACGCCATTCACGTTCACTTTGAAGCAAATGACGTCCTTGCGACTTCATTTGCCACAATGCACGTCGGGAAAGTTTCCCGACGGAGCATGCGCTCTACGCTCGGCGCGGGAGCGCGCCTAATTTAAATGATTCCCGCCCCCTGCGGGATCATTTACATTAGGCGCCCTTACGCAGGGCAAGTTTACACAGCGCACACGCAATTTACGGAGCTACTGCTCCGTGAATCGCGGGTAGCGCAGGAAATTTGCGGGGGCGCAGGGCAAAAACGCTGCCCTGCGCCTCCGCAACTAAGGGGCAAATCTACCTGAATCCGGGCCATTGACAACAGATAAAAACACAATGCTTCCAATAGGAGACGTACCGGGCTTAAAGGGAGCAAATAAGAGACGTTCATTGTTAGGGATTCCATGTACTGACAGTGGCCCAGATTCAAGTAGAACCGCGCAATATTTGCGTGGGCAAAGGGCAACGATTTTTGCTCTGCGCCCACGCAAATATTTTGATTTGCCCGCGATTCACGGAGCAGTAGCTCCGTAAATTGCGCGGGCGATATGCTAAACAGCCGGGCGTAAGGCTGCCTAATGTAAATGATCCCGCCGGGGGCGGGAATCATTTAAATTAGGCGCGCTCCCGCGCCGAGCGAACAGCGCATGCTCCGTCGGGAAACTTTCCCGACGTGCATTGCGGCAAATGACGTCGCAAGGACGTCATTTGCTTCTAAGTGAACGTGAATGGCGTCCAGCGCCATTCACGAATCACTTACGTAAAGAACGTGAAATTCAAATTTCACGGGCGGGAGGCGCAGCTATACTTTAGCATTGGTTGCGCCTACTATGAGTAGGAGCAGCCTTATGCTAAAGTCGCCGTACGGAAACGCCGTACCTTGCGTGCGCAGGGCCCGCGCAACTTTTGTGAATCGGTGGTAGTATGCAATTTGCATACTATACGCCGATCACAATGGCCGCGCCCCCTAGCGGCCAACGCAAGAATGCAGCCTGAGATATGAAGGCATAAGGAGGCTTATGTCTGTCATATCCTAGGCTGCAGTCCGCGTAGCGATGTTCCTGAATCAGGGGCATTCGCTACGCGGGAGCAAAACAGCTAATGTGCCGCGCAACCTATGGTTGCGCGGGCGCAATAGCTTCTTGAATCTGGGCCAGTTTCCTTATACTACCATCCAGTCCTGCTACAAAGCCCACTGGGGGTGTGGATGGCGTCTCCCTGGGTCTGGCCGCAGTGCGGCGTGCGATGGAGCTGGGTTTATATAACCAGAAGAATTCCAGACATTTTATTAATCCTTTTTTATTTATTATATAGAAGAGGAGGCGGCTCCGGACATCTCCGCTTGGAGGAACTCTCCTCTTATCAGGTTGGTATTTCAGGCATCTCCACTATTAATCCTTCCCCTGCACCTGTCTTCTCATTTTGTTGCCTTCTTATTATCCCAAAACATTATTTAAAGGGAAATAGAATGCTTCTGATTTTAGTTTTTGTTTTTACTTTTTTTTCAAAGTTCATAAACTGGCAACTTTTTTTATACTATTCCTCCCACTGACACCAATGATGGAGAGCTATTCCTTCCATTGATAGGGGACTTTTCCACCCACTGACACCAATGATGGGGCACTATTCCCCCCACTTACATCAACAATGGGGGACTATTTCGTCCACTGACACCAATGACAGGGCACTATTCCTCCCACTGACAACAATGATGGAGAGCCATTTCCTATCCAATGATGGGGGACTTTTCCACCCACTGACACCAATGATGGGGCACTATTCCTTCCACTTACATCAACTATGGGGGACTATTTCGTCCACTGACGGGGCACTATTCCTCCCTTTGACAGCAATGATGGGGCACTATTCCCCCCACTGACAACAATGATGGAGAGCTATTCCTTCCAATGATGGGGCACTATTCCTTCCACTTACATCAACTATGGGGGACTATTTTGCCCACTGAAACCAACAACAGGATGCTAGAATAATGGGGCATTACAACTGGTGCCAGGATATTTTCTACACCCACTGGCCTCAGTCCGGACCCTTTAATGTCTGAAGGATAGTAAACTGGCCCTTTGCTGAGAAAGTTTGGAGACCCCTGATCTAAAACATTAGTCGGACGAATGTCACAAGCATTGGTCTGGCTGCAGGGCCGCCCATACAGTCCTCCTGATCCCCCCCCCCCCCCCCCCCCCCCCCCCCCCCCCCTGGCTGCATCAGAAAAGCAGCACTGACTTTACTCAACTACACCCTGAAAATGGAAAAAAAAAACAGTTCTTCCTCTGGGCCCCTCTGTCAACCGGATGGGGCCCAGGGTATTATAATTTAAAGCCCCCCCCCCCCCCCCACCAAAAAATAAAAGTCAGCAGCTACAAATACCGTTGTGCACTTACCTGTCCAGGGAATCCCGGGGTACCCTCCCCCCGAGTCGATTCCTGACTCGGCTCTCGGGTGCTGGCTCCACCGTCTTGGGTAAGGGGAACCGGCAGTGAAGCCTTGTGGCTTCAAAGCTGGTTTCCTACTGGGCATGAGCGAAACGCGCTGCTCTTTCTTAATGGGCCAGCTGCAGGGAGGGCCGAACTTCCGGAGGCTGAGTTTACAGCGGCAAGCTCAGCAGGAAGTGGGAGTGGGTACCTGTCAAAACCAGGTCCAGGTACCTGCTCCCCCCTACAAGGTGCCAAATGCCGCACCGGAAGGGGGGAGGAGACAGACAGGCACAGCTTCCCCTTTTGGGTGGAGCTCCGATATAAGCCCCAGCAAGAAAGTAGGAGTGGGGGTGTGGTCTAGTAAAAATCCATTTATTCATTTAGTCAGATATGAACAATAAAGAAGCCCTGATGCTTCTTTAAAACATTCTGCAATCAAATAATGCATCCTCCAACATATAATACTGGGGGTATTACTCCTGCCACCAATGTTGAGTGTTATTATTGGTGCAACTGGCATCAGTGTTGGGGGTTGGTGTTGTGTTCACTGACACAAATGTTGAGGGTTAATTATTACAGCCGATGCTGGGGGTTATTGTTCCTGACAGTGACACCATTGCTGGGGATTATTATTGGTGCCACTGACACCAGTGCTGGGGGTTATTATTGCAACCACTGACACCAAGCTGGGGGTTATAATTACTGCCACTGACACCAGTGCTGGGGGTTATTATTGCAACCACTGACACCAAGCTGGGGGTTATAATTACTGCCACTGCCACCAGTGCTGGGGGTTATTATTGCATCCACTGACACCAAGCTGGGGGTTATAATTACTGCCTCTGACACCAGTGCTGGGGGTTATTATTGCATCCACTGACACCAAGCTGGGGGTTATAATTACTGCCACTGACACCAGTGCTAGGGGTTATTATTGCAACCACTGACACCAAGCTGGGGGTTATAATTACTGCCACTGACACCAGTGCTGGGGGTTATTATTGCATCCACTGACACCAAGCTGGGGGTTATAATTACTGCCACTGACACCAGTGCTAGGGGTTATTATTACAACCACTGACACCAAGCTGGGGGTTATAATTACTGCCACTGACACCAGTGCTAGGGGTTATTATTGCATCCACTGACACCAAGCTGGGGGTTATAATTACTGCCACTGACACCAGTGCTAGGGGTTATTATTACAACCACTGACACCAGTGCTAGGGGTTATTATTACAACCACTGACACCAAGCTGGGGGTTATAATTACTGCCACTGCCACCAGTGCTGGGGGTTATTACTGCATCCACTGACACCAAGCTGGGGGTTATTATTACTGCATGTGACACCAGTGCTGGGGGTTATTATTGCATCCACTAACCCCACCAAAGGCTCTTATCTTCTCTGACTCTCTCTTTAGAGTACCCACAAGCCCTATTTTATGACCACGCCCACAAGTGCTCAGCTGGCTTTTGTCTTCTTGATCCTTTTAAAGTGTGCCTTCTAATTATTTCCATATGTTGGCAACTACGGGCCAGATTCACGTAGAATCGTGCAAATCTGCGGCGGCATAACGTATCACATTTACGTTACGCCGCGGCAAGTTTTACGGGCAAGTGCTTGATTCACAAAGCACTCGCCTGTAAAGTTGCGGCGGCGTAACGTAAATCCGCCCGGCGCAAGCCCGCCTAATTCGAATGATCCGGGTAGGGGGCGTGGATCATTTAAATTAGGCGCGTTCCCGCGCCGATCGTACTGCGCATGCGCCGTCCCTAAAATTTCCCAACGTGCATTGCGCTAAATGACGTCGCAAGGACGTCATTGGTTTTGAGGTAACGTAAATAGCGTCCAGCGGCATTCACGGACGACTTACGCAAACGACGTAAAATTTTCAAATTTCGACGCGGGAACGACGGCCATACTTAACATTGGCTACGCCACCTAGGGGGGAGCTTTATCTTTACGCCGCGTATCTCTTACGGAAACGGCGTAAATTTACTGCGACGGGCAAGCATACGTTCGTGAATCGGGGTAACGACTCATTTGCATATTCTACGCCGACCGCAATGGAAGCGCCACCTAGCGGCCAGCGTAAAAATTGCACCCTAAGATACGACGGTGCAGGCCGTCGTATCTTAGGCATGTTTAAGTGTATCTCAGTTTGAGAATACATTTAAACATACGACGGGCTTAGATTCGGAGTTACGTCGGCGTATCTACTGATACGCCGGCGTAACTCTTTGAGAATCTGGCCCTATGTTCATATTGCCTATTGCTCTGTTAGATGGTGTGCCGAGTCAAAAGAAGGTTAGAGAACACAAGAAGAAACGACTTTATTGGAAAACCAACAGTTTGCTTGCTTTGAAAAAAACTCTCTCTTATTAAAACTGCCTTTATTTATTATATGTATTCAGCTGTGTGACCCTCCCGAATCCTTTGTGTGATTATAGGATTTGTTCAATGGTTCTTTATACCAGCCCTCTAGTGGTGAAAAATAATAGTATTACCTGATAATTGATGCTGCACTGACATCTAGTGGTGGTTTTGCAGTGTTACATCACGTGGTTTGTATTTCCACCTTTGCAGCCAAATTTGAGAAATTCCAACTACATGTTTGTTATGCCAGTCATTCAGAGAGACTAATGCCGCATACACACCATCACTTTATGTGATGAAAAAAAACGAAATTTTCTGTGAAGTAAAAAACGACGTTTTTGAAACTTCAATTTTCAAAGACGAAGTTGCCTACACACCATCGTTTTTCTCACAATGTTCTAGCAAAGCGAGGTTACGTTCTCACCACTTTTTCCATTGAAGCTCGCTTCTGGGCATGCGCGGGTGTAAAAACGTCTTTTTAAACAACGTTTTTTGCTACACACGGTCAATTTCTGTGAAGTAAAAAACGACGTTTTGAAAAACGACACATAAAATTGAAGCATGCTTCAATTTTTTTTGGTCGTTTTTTTACAAGACATAAAATGACGTTTTCCCCCACACACGGTCATTTAAAGTGACGTTTTTAAAAACGTTGTTTTTTTCATCACATAAAGTGATGGTGTGTACGGGGCATTAGGCTGGCGTATCAGTAGATACGCCAGCCTAAGTCAGAATTTGCGTCGGCGCTAATTTAAGCGTATTCTGGTAACCAGATACGCTTAAATTAGGCTCAGATACGAGCGGCGTAAGTGTCTTACACCCTCGTATCCTAAAGTGTAATTTTTAGGCTGGCCGCTAGGTGGCGCTTCCATTGCGGTCGGCGTAGAATATGTAAATCAGTAGATACGCCTATTCACGAACGTACGCCCGGCCGACGCAGTACAGATACGCCGTTTACGTAACGCATTAGCAGGCCTAAAGTTATTCCATCTGATAGATGGAATAGTAATGTTAAGTATGGCCGCCGTTCCCGCGTCGAAATTCGAAAATTTTACGTTGTTTGCGTAAGTCGTCCGTGAATAGGGATTTACGTCGTTTACGTCCACGTCAAAACCAATAGGCCCGTGCGGCGGACTTGTAGGAAATGCACACTGGGAAATGTAGGCGCACGGCGCATGCGCAGTTTAAAAAACCGTCAATCACGTTGGGTCAAGCCTCATTATCATAAAACACGCCCCTCAGCCAAATTTGAATTTGGCGCCCTTACGCCCGCCCGCTTTAGGCTACACCGCCGTAACTTAGCAGGCAAGTACATTGTGAATCATGTACTTGCCTCGCTAACTTACGGCGGCGTAGCTTAAATGCCATAAGCTACGCCGCCTTAAAGTTGCGGCCATCTCTGTGGATCTACCTATTAGTCCGTAGGTGAGTTGGCCCCACCCTTTGCAGCTATAACAGCTCAAACTCTTCTGGGAAGGCCGTCCACAAGGTTTAGGAGTGTGTCTATGGGAATGTTTGACCATTCTTCCAGAAGGGCATTTGTGAGGTCAGGCACTGATGTTGGATGAGAAGGCCTGGCTCGCAGTCTCCGCTCTAATTCATCCCACACGTGTTCTATCGGGTTTAGGGCGGGACTCTGTGCAGGCAACTCAAGTTCCTCCACCCCAAATTCGCTCATCCATGTCTTTATGGACCTTGCTTTGTGCACTGGTCCAAATCATTTGGTGAGTGAGAAACTTGTATAGCGCAACACATGCGAACTGAATCGCCTCTGGGCGCTTGGTATCCATTCGCTGGGCTCTCAGAAGAGATGGGTTTTAATCTTTCTCCTGAAGGTCAGGTGGTTTTCCTCCAGTCGGATGGTGGTTGGTAGAGCGTTCCACAGTCTGGGTCCCTGGACTGCAAATCTTCGTTCTCCTTTGGACTTGTATCTGGCTTTGGGTATCTGGAGTAGGTTTTGATTGGTGGATCGCAGAATGCGATTGGTGTTGTGACTTTTTAGTTTTTCGCATAGATATTGGGGGGCATTTCCCAGAATACACCATTAGGCAGAGTGCCTTGAAAGTGATTCTGTCTTTTACTGGCAACCAATGAAGGGATCTCAGTGAAGGTGAGATTGATTCCCATGTTTTTTTCCCAGTCACAAGTCGAGCGGCCGTATTTTGAACGACTTGCAGACGAGTGATTTGGTATTTGGGGAGTCCTAGATAGAGGGCATTTGCGTAGTCAAGTCTGGAGTTGATAATTGTTCCCACCACGACTGCAATGTCCTCTTTTGGGATAAAGGGCGTGAGTCTGCGTAGTAGGCGCAGTAGATGGTGCGATCCGCTGACTACTGACCCTATTTGTGCATCCATTGTCATGTAGGTGTAGAAGATGACTCTGAGACTTTTGACTTTGGTGCTAGGGGTGATGGATTGACCCAGAATGGGTGGGGGAGTCCATGTTGTTGCGGGATGAATCTTCCGATTGGCCTGAAACAGGAGAAGTTCAGTTTTTGAGCCATATAGGTAGATTCAGAGAGATGTGCTTAACTTTGCGGCGGTGTAGCTTAGCCTGTTTAGGCTACGCCGCTGTAAGTTAGCGAGGCAAGTACTTGATTCTCAAAGTACTTGCCTGCTAAGTTACGGCGGCGTAGCCTAACGCGGGCGGGCGTAAGGGCGCCTAATTTAAATGTGTCTAAGGGGGCCTGTTTTATGTTAATAGGGCTTGACCTGATGTTTTTGCCGTTTTTTTTTTTACTGCGCATGCGCCGTGTGCCTACATTTCCCAGTATGCATTGCGGCTACTTCCGCCGCACGGGCCTATTGATTTCGACGTGGACGTAAACAACATAAATCCCTATTCACGGACGACTTACGCAAACGACGTAAAAATTTCGAAATTTCAAAGCGGGAATGGCAGCCATACTTTAACATTACTATTCCATCTACAAGATGGAATAACTTTAGGCCTGATAATGCCTTACGGAAACGGCGTAAATGTACTGCGGCGGCCGGGCGTACGTTCGTGAATCTGCGTATCTACTAATTTATATATTCTACGCCGACCGCAATGGAAGCGCCACCTAGCGGCCAGCCTCAGTATTACAATCTAAGATAGGACGGCGCAAGTCCTCGTATCTTAGATAGGTTTAAGCGTATCTCTGATTGAGCATACACTTAAACATAGGTCGGCGTAGATTCTGAGTTAGGTCGGCTTATCTACTGATAAGCCGGCCTAACTCTTTGTGAATCTACCTATTTGAGTTTAAGGTAACTCTTTGTCATCCACTTTTCTATCAAAGAAAGGTATTTCTCTAGTCCGAGATAATGATCCTTTTTGTTGCAGATGCGAAAATATAGTTGTGTGTCATCTGCATAAGAGTGGTAAAGTAACTTCTGGTTGCTGATGATTTCAAAAAGAGGGCGGAGATAGATATTGAACAGCACCGGCGACAGAGGGGATCCCTGGGGGACTCCGCATGACACCTTGCGTTTTTGAGAAGTGAAAGGGCCCAATTTCACTATTTGTGATCGGTTTTCCAAGAAGGAGGAGAACCAAGATAAATCACATTCTGCAACTCTGGCTACTTCAACTAGCCGTGTCAGCAATAATTTGTGGTCTCCTGTATCAAAAGCTGCGCTTAGGTCCAGCAGTACTAGAAGACAAGATTCTTCTTCGTCTGCGGCCTCTAGAGCTTCATCCCATATTTTGAGCAGTGCTGTTTCTGTCCCGTGACCCGGACGGAAGCCAGATTGAAACGGATCGAGTAATTTATGGGTGTCTAAGTGATGTTGTAGCTGTTGTACAACTTCTTTCTCCATTACCTTGGAGAAGACATTCAGGCCTGTTATGGGGCGACGGTGGTTAGGGTCTTTGGGGTCGAGGGTGTTTTTTTTTTTTTAGAATTGGTTTGATTATACCTTGTTTCAGCAAGGGTGGCACTATGCCCTCCTTGAATGACTGGTTTATGAGCTGCATGATAGCTGGAGCCAAAATATCGGCACATTCTTTCAGCAGTTTAGTGGAGATGATATCATTGGGCGCTGTGCTATTTCGCAGAGTCCTGACGATATTTTTAGTGGCATCGATGGAAATGGGTTTTAGAGTGAAGTTAGGTGATTGTGGCGGAATTATGTGGGTATTAGGTCTGTGATTTAAGGGGGGGGGGGGGGTAGATGGAGGTTGTATTTTGCTGAATACTTTCACGGATTCTTTCAATTTTGTTGATGAAATAATCCGATAATTAGTTGCAAAATTCTTGTGAATCAGAATTAGGGGCTTCTAGACAGAATGGGTTCATGGTCTTGGTAACTAGATTGAAGAGTTCACGGGGGCGGTTTAGGGCATTGGTGATAATATTGGGAAAAACATTTTTTTGGCCAATAAAGATTTCTTTATGGTATTTTTGGGTTATTATCTTATAAATGGTGTGATTTTCCTCTGAAGAGCTTATTTTCCAAGCTGCTTCAGCTCTTCTGCGCTCTTGCTTTAGCAATGACAGCTGGTCGTTAAACCAGCTGGAGTTGTTTTTCCGGATGCACGTTGTGCGTTTTGGCGCTACTATGTCGGCTGACTGTAACAGAGCCTTGTTTATAGCGTCAAGAGTTTCTATGGCTGTTTGATGTAGTTGGATTGTTTTAATTCTGTTCCCTAATGTAGTTTTGAAGAGTTCCGAGTGGAGCTTCTTCTGAGATCTAGTCCAGTGTGTTGTCACCGGTTTTACCGTTTTGTTTGAGGGGGCATTCATGTTGATTGTGAATTTAATGGCATGGTGATCAGTCCATGGTAGCGGCTCATTTTTCAGAATATTGATTTCCAGATCTTGTCTGAAAATTAGATCGAGCGTGTGACCTGAAGCATGTGTGGGCCCACATACTAGTTGCTGCAGACCTAATCCTTCCAAGTGGTCAATGCAGGCGTCAGCGACGAGATCCTGTGAGGAGTTGGCCCAGAGGTTAAAATCCCCGAGCATCAGGAGGTGTTTGGTATTTAGGGTATAAGAGGGGATAAACTCTGTCAATGACATGAGCAGGTGTGTTTTTGGACCCGGTGGTCTATAGCACAGGAGAATGTGAACAGTGTCCTGGGGATTTGTTTGCAGTTGCAGAGTGAGGGTTTCCATAAATGGAAGTGAGGTCTGAAGGTCTGGTTTAGTGATCGAGAGGTGAGTCTTGTGGATCACCGCCAGGCCTCCTCCTCTTTGCCCCACTCTGTTAGAAGGCGATAATTTTCTGGCACCAGTTCTCCTTGAATGGTGTTACAGTCGGCTGTTAGCCAGCTTTCTGGTGACACACAATCGTTTTGTAGGATGAAATCATGGATTTCTTGTCGGTGTTTTACTGCCGACCTTGTATTGACCAAATCGCATATGTGCTTAGATTGGGGTAAATGCGTGTCATTTTTGACTGTCGATCGTCGATTGATTCTTAACAGTTGCTCATTCCTTAGAGCTTTTTTGGTGACGGCTGGTAATATTGAGGCGAATGGCTTTAGACCCCAAATGATATCTGCAGAGTATCTCAGATTAGACATAATCGCAGAAAAACGCTGGGGAAAGTGATAATTGATCGGGGAGGTATTCAATGATGATGGAAAGGGCGATTTCCAAGTGGGTTCCCCACTCGGCAAATCTTCTTCCCCGTTTGATCCAGAGGAAGGCAAAAAAAACCTGGCCGTGCTATGCCAATCTGCCGTGACCGGGGGAAAAAAATTCCTTCCTGATCCCACAAGGGCGATCGGGGGAGCTCTGGATCAAACACTAAGTGGTGGCGGACCCTGGGTTCGGAACTGTTGGACCTGAGGATGTGGGGGTGGGAGCCAAATCCCAGCTTTAGGGCTGGGGATGGGGAGTGGGGCTATGTCCCAGCAATATCACAGTTGCTGGGTTGTAGCAAGATGGCCGCCGACCGGGACTAGGCCCGAGCCGGGGGCTGTGCAGCTGGGTGAGGCCCGGTTGTAGGGAGGAGGGGGCTCTGGGGCACCAAGAGGCGATAGTAGAGATCCTCCATGGGCAAGGGTGGTTTAGTGAAGTTTGAGGGGGTTTGTGAGGAGCAAGCGCGGCGCATCGCTAGGCCGCGGGTGAAGCCGCGGACTTTCCTAAATGCGGTCGCCGCAAGCTTGCCGCGGAATTGTTCAGGCCGAGGTGGGATTGAGGATGGAGGCTCGCGGCTGGGAGTGTGGGGGATGGAAGATCTGCCTGTTATCCCCTTTGTTGGGCCGCAGCCGTGGCTTATCCTGAAAAGGACGGTCGCGAATTAGCCCAAGGGGAGGTGGATAGGCCTGAACGAAAAAAGGCCTTACCTTGATGATGTTAGGGAGGAAAGAGGGAGGCCAAAGGTGGAGGAAGTGTAGCTGTCCTGGATCCTGGCTGAGGAGACCCCTGCCTGTCTGGCCCTAGGAGTGAGAGTTAGGAGTCGGCGCTGGGGATGCAGAGCCCTGCTTGATGTCAGGCTGGATGTAGGAGGCTGGAATACTGCTGGCTGGCTGGTCTACCTAACCTTCCTCTGGCAGCAGGTGCTTCAAACCTCACTGCAAGCAGAACAGAGGGCAAATGACAATTGATTCCTCCTGGTGATCCTACGAGTGAGAGCAGACTCGTCTGGTAGTGTGCTCCTCATTGGGTGGTTGGTGGAGGGGGGGGATTATGGTGTGGGGTTGTTTCTCAGGGGTTGGGCTTGGCCCCTTAGTTCCAGGGAACGGAACTCCTAAAGTGTCAGCGTACCAAGAAATTTTGGACAATTTTATGCTCCCAACTTTGTGGGAACAGTTTGGGGACGGCTCCTTCCTGTTCCAACATGACGGCGCACCAGTGCTGAAAGCAAGGTCCATAAAGACATGGATGAGCGAGTTTGGAGTGGCCTTGACTGGCCTGCACAGAGTTTCGACCTCAACCCGATAGAACACCTTTGAACTGAATTAGAGTGGAGACTGCGAGCCAGGCCTTCTCGTCCAACATCAGTGCCTGACCGCACAAATGCGCTTCTGGAAGAAGAATGGTGAAACATTCCCATAGACACCCTCCTAAACCTTGTGGACGGCCTTCCCAGAGGTGTTGAAGCTGTTATAGCTGTAAAGGGCGGGGCCAACTCAATATTGAACCCTGCGGACTAATAGCTAGATTCAGAAAGATTGCCTTAACTTTAAGTACTTGCCTGCCAAGTTACGGCGGCGTAGCCTAAAGCGGGCGGGCATAAGGGCGCCTAATTCAAATTTTTCTGAGGGGGGCGTGTTTTATGATAAAGAGGCTTGACCCGACGTGATTGACGATTTTTTCGAACTGCGCATGCGCCGGGCGCCTACATTACCCAGTGTGCATTGCGGCTAAGTCCGCCGCACGGGCCTATTGATTTTGACGTGGGCGTAAACGACGTAAATCCCTATTCGCGGACGACTTACGCAAACGACTTAAAAATTCAGAATTTCAACGCGGGAACGGTGGCCATAGTTTAACATTACTACTCCAACTATTTGATGGAATAACTTTAGGCCTGATAATGCGTTACGTAAACGGCGTATCTGTACTGCGGTGGCCGGGCGTACGTTCGTGAATAGGCGTATCTACTGATTTACATATTCTACGCCGACCGCATTGGAAGCGCCACCTAGCGGCCAGCCTAAATATTGCAACCTAAGATAGGACGGCGCAAGCCGTCGTATCTTAGATATGTTTAAGCGTATCTCTGTTTGAGAATACACTTAGCCACTTCCCGACCGCCGCATGTACATATACGTCAGCAGAATGGCACGGAAAGGCACATTGGCGTACCTGTACGTCCCTGCCTAGACGTGGGTCGGGGGTCCGATCGGGACCCCCCCCGCTACATGCGGCGGTCGGGTTCCCTCGGGGAGCGATCCGGGACGACGGCGCGGCTATTTGTTTATAGCCGCCCCATCGCGATTGCTCCCCGGAGCTGAAGAACGGGGAGAGCCGTATGTAAACACGGCTTCCCCGTGCTTCACTATGGCGGCGTATCGATCGAGTGATCCCTTTTATAGGGAGACTCGATCGATGACGTCAGACCTACAGCCACACCCCCCTACAGTTGTAAACACACACAAAGTGAACACTAACTCCTACAGCGCCCCCTGTGGTTAACTCCCAAACTGCAACTGTCATTTTCACAGTAAACAATGCAATTTAAATGCATTTTTTGCTGTGAAAATGACAATGGTCCCAAAAATGTGTCAAAATTGTCCGAAGTGTCCGCCATAATGTCGCAGTCACGAAAAAATCGCTGATCGCCGCCATTAGTAGTAAAAAAAAAAAAAAAATTATAAAAATGCAATAAAACTATCCCCTATTTTGTAAACGCTATAAATTTTGCGCAAACCAACCGATAAACGCTTATTGCGATTTTTTTTACCAAAAATAGGTAGAAGAATACGTATCGGCCTAAACTGAGGAAAAAATTTTTTTTTTATATATGTTTTTGGGGGATATTTATTATAGCAAAAAGTAAAAAATATTGCATTTTTTTCAAAATTGTCGCTCTATTTTTGTTTATAGCGCAAAAAATAGGTGAGGTGATCAAATACCACCAAAAGAAAGCTCTATTTGTGGGGGAAAAAGGACGCCAATTTTGTTTGGGAGCCACGTCGCACGACCGCGCAATTGTCTGTTAAAGCGACGCAGTGCCGAATTGTAAAAACCCCATGGGTCATGTAGCAGCATATTGGTCCGGTCTTTAAGTGGTTAAACATAGGTCGGCGCAGATTCGGAGTTAGGTCGGCGTATCTACTGATACGCCGACCTAACTCTACCTGAATCTAGCTATAAGACTAGGATGCCATTAAAGTGCATGTGTGTCAATACTTGTATGGCAATCTAGTGTATGTGTATATTTAATAACTGGTGACAGAAATATGTCTGTTCCCTTGTTTATTTATTACAGGTAGTTGTATAGCGCTATCAGTTTTTGCAGCACTTCACATATATATTGTACATTCACATCAGTCCCTGCCCTCTGCATTCATGAAGAGTGGAGAAGGTGACGTGGGATGGGTGCTCAAAAGTGAAGTGTACAAAAGTGAAACTGTGCAAGATGAACGGCCCATCTCTAAGTCGCGGTGCCGCCCCAATGCCGATTCTCTTTATAACTATGTACCAGCACAACTTAACAATGCTTAGCCATGCAAAATACTCTCATTTTAGCTCCCATTCCTTTTTTTACAGGGCGCCGTAGTAAATTTGCAAATTAGCGCTAGGATAAAATGTGTTTTTGAGAGTGAAAATTTGCGCTATATAGCCAAATACAAGATTCAACCATTGATTATATTGGTACAATTGTTACTCCCCCCCCAAAAAAAAAAAAAAGTTTGTAGACGATTGTCATGGACTGCAGACATGGTACAAGAGATGGTCAGAGACTGCAGACATGATACAAGAGATGGTCAGAGACTGCAGACATGATACAAGAGATCAATGCAGCCTCATCAGTGCCCATCATTGCAGCCTCACTGTACATATTAATGCAGCCCCACTGTATATATGAACACAGCCCCACTTTTGTATATAAATTCAGTCCCACTTTTGTATATAAATTCAGTCCCACTTTTGTATATAAATTCAGTCCCACTTTTGTATATGAATGCAGCCCCACTTTTGTATATGAATGCAGCCCCACTTTTGTCTATGAATGCAGTCCCGCTTTTGTCTATGAACGCAGTCCCGCTTTTGTATATTAATGCAGCCCCACTTTTGTCTATGAATGCAGTCCCACTTTGTCTATGAATGCAGTCCCACTTTGTCTATGAATGCAGTCCCACTTTGTCTATGAATGCAGTCCCACTTTGTCTATGAATGCAGTCCCACTTTGTCTATGAATGCAGTCCCACTTTGTCTATGAATGCAGTCCCACTTTTGTATATGAATGCAGTCCCACTTTTGTCTATGAATGCAGTCCCACTTTTGTATATTAACCACTTCCATACCAGGTACTTACGCAGCTTCCCGCCCAAGCCAATTTTCAGCTTTCAGCACTGTCGCACTTTGAATGGCAATTGCGCGGTCATGCTACACTGTACCCAAACAAAATTGGCGTCCTTTTTTCCCCCACAAATAGAGCTTTCTTTTGGTGGTATTTGATCACCTCTGCGATTTTTTTTTTTGCGCAACAACTAAAAAAAGGCTGAAAATTTGGAAAAAAAAATACGTTTTTATTTTTTTCTGTTAATTTTTTTGTAAATAAGTTTTCTCTTTCAATTACGGGCACTGATATGGCGACACTAATGGGCACCGATGAGATGGCACTGATGGACATCGATGAGGTAGTACTGACGGGCACAGATGAGGTGGCACTGATTGGCGGCGCTGGTATGCGACACTGATGGGCACACATAGGCGGCACTGATGGGCACACATAGGCGGCACTGATGGGCACACATAGGCGGCACAGATGGGCACTCATGGGCGGCACTGATGTATACTTATGGGTGGCACAGATGGGCACTGCTAGGTGGGCACTGGGCATGATCACGTGGTAAAGAGTCTCCGCCGGAGGCTCTTTACCGAGATCGGAGATGCAGGGTGTCAGACTGACACCCCGCATCACCGATCGCCGCGATGCGCGCCCCCACGGGCGCGCGCGGCATGAAATCCTGCAGGACGTTCTGGAACGTCCTGTCAGGATTTCATAACCACTTCCCGGACGTAAATCGGCCATAGGCCGGGCGGGAAGTGGTTAATGCAGTCCCACTTTTGTATATTAATGCAGCCCCACTTTTGTATATTAATGCAGCCCCACTTTTGTATATTAATGCAGCCCCACTTTTGTATATGAATGCAGTCCCACTTTGTCTATGAATGCAGTCCCACTTTTGTATATGAATGCAGTCCCACTTTGTCTATGAATGCAGTCCCACTTTTGTATATTAATGCAGCCCCACTTTTGTATATGAATGCAGTCCCACTTTGTCTATGAATGCAGTCCCACTTTTGTATATTAATGCAGCCCCACTTTTGTATATTAATGCAGCCCCACTTTTGTATATTAATGCAGCCCCACTTTTGTATATGAATGCAGCCCCACTTTGTATATGAATGCAGCCCCACTTTGTATATGAATGCAGCCCCACTTTGTATATGAATGAAGCCTCACTGTGTTACGACCCTGATTCTGAGAACAGTCTGTCTCAAGTTTAGACTCCAGCTGTAGAGGCCTATCAGAATTAACCACCAGCTCACTCTCACTGAACTATAAGAGTATGGGGTCTATATCATCATATCCTCTGATTGGAGCAAAACATGTAGTAATAGTTTAATACTTGTTAAACTATGTTGTATCTTTTATCTAGAAAATAACAAGGATAAGTCTTTAGTAGGTGCTTTCTGAATATATATAGGTAGTGAACTTGAGTCATGTAGAAATTTAGCACTCTTGATATAACTTATAGATAGAAGCCCCAATATGATTAGAGGAAGTATCTCTATAGTTAATATGCATTTCTGAGAGAGAGAGAGAAAGAGATAGTCCAGAGTATGGATAGCAACACTATCTATGTGGCAAAATAGTCTTTATACACAAGCAGTTTAAGAGGTAGTGTGGACCAGGTCTGTTTGCACAGGAGTAGATGGTATTTCCAAATATGCAGTAATATGTTCTATATACTCATGCAGTTTAAGAGGTAGTGTGGACCAGGTCTGTTTGCACAGGAGTAGATGGTAATCCCAATATGCAGTAATATGGTCTATATACTCATGCAGTTTAAGAGGTAGTGTGGACCAGGTCTGTTTGCACAGGAGTAGATGGTAATCCCAATATGCAGTAATATGATCAGAATATACTTGCGGTTAGGAGGTAGTCCAGGCTGGGAAAGTTAGCACAGGTGCTGATGGTCTCTCCTAAGCAGTATGCAGAGTTGGTGGTCCTTCTATCCAGTATAGCAATGAGATTTGGATCCAAGTGTCCCACAAAGTGAACTTCAAGGTTGGTGGAGGGTCTCCAGGTGGCGGCAGGGTCCAACAGGAATATTCCAACAACCTGCCGCCAGTGCTGGAGGTTTAAATAGCCCGGTCTCCCATGCACGCCGAGCGCCACACACTGGAACGCACTTCCGCGTTCCAGCGTGGAGCGCAGACGTCCGCGTACCGGAAGTGACGCGGATGTCTTCTTGAATGGAGCGCAGCTGTCATTGCAGGTAAAGCTGCGCTCCTTGTACACAAATTAACGCTAATAGCGTTACACACTGTGCATGGCACTCACCATGGCATTGCCTCGATCACACACAGCAGGTATCTCCTCTCCGGACGTGTGTCATGGAACAAACAGGAGCTGTAGGTCTGTGTTCGGCAGGGCAGTGTGCTCTAGCAAGGTCCCCCCTAGAAGGGCTTGTGTGATAGACAAAACACTGATTCAATCAGTGTTCCATCTCCATCTACTATCACATGAGCAGGTCTAGCACAGGCAGCACAGCCGAACACAGATCCAGCTCTCACACACAGCGAGAGATGGCCAGTGTCATACAGGCAGGAGAGAGGGGAGTGCTGCAGTCAGCTACAGCTCAAAGCAGCCTCAGGACAGGCAGCCTACTGGGCTGGGCCAGTCCGGCCCTGGTGATGAGAGAGAGAGAGTGAGAGACTCGGCAGCTGCAGCGGCAGGCACCGCAAAGCAGTTTTTTTTTAAAGCCAATGTTACATGATTGTCTCGGGGGGGGGGGGGGGGGGATTGCCCTGTTGCCCCCCCCCCCCCCCCCGGATCCGCCGTTGCATCCATACCGGGCCTATTTTGGCACTTATCTCCTACATGCAAAAATCATATTTTTTTGTTAGAAAATTATTCAGAACCCCCAAACACTATATATGTTTTTTTAGCAGACACCCTAGGGAATAAAATGCCGGTTTTTGCAACTGTTTACCTCACACGGTATTTGCGCAATAATGAATTAAATTTCATGAATTAAAAAATAACAAAACAGTAAAGTTAGCCCAATTTTTTTGTATAATGTGAAAGATGAAGTTACGCTGAGTAAATAGATACCCAACATGTCACGCTTTAAAATTGCGCACACTCGTAGAATGGCGCCAAACTTCAGTACTTAAAAATCTCCAAAGGCTTATTTTTTTTTTACAAGTTACAGAGGAGGTCTAGTGCTAGAATTGTTGCTGGCGCTCTAACGCACGCGGCGTTACCTCACATGTGTGGTTTGAACGGCGTTTACATATGTGGGCGGGACTTACGTGTGTGTTTGCTTCTGAGCGCGAGCTACCAGGGACAGGGGCGTTTAAAACGTTTTTTTTTTATTATTATTTTTTTTATTTTACTCAATTTTTTTTATTTTTACACTTTTTTGACATTTTTTGTTATCACTTTTATTCCTATTACAAGGAATGTAAACATCCCTTGTAATAGGAATGGTTTGTGACAGGTACTCTTTATGGAGAGATTCGGGGTCAATAAGACCCCCCATTTTTCCTCCAGGCTGGAAAGCATGAGATCATGAAAAAAAATTCACAAATGCTTTCAGCCGCGATTGCGGCTGTGTTTACATTCCGGTACCTGGGCGTGACGTCATAACATCACGCCCGGGCCTCCAACGATCATAGAGATGACTGGTGACCATCTACTCTATGCTTTCCATCCGACTTCGGTGGATCGTTTCTCCGGGTCTCCGATGGCAAAGGAGAGCCCGGAGAAGCACCGGATGGTGGCGGGAGGGGGGACGTCCCCTCCCGCCGTCTATAAGAACGATCAAGCTGTGGAACCGCTGCTATGATCATTCTTATGGTGCACGGGATCGCCGGCTGAAGAGATGGATATCTGAATGATGCCTGTAGCTGCACCCATCATTCAGACATCCCCACTGAAAGTCCAGGACGTCATATGACGTCCTTGGGCGGGAAGTGGTTAAGAATGCTAAAATGTGTAATTTTTTCATGTTTTGGTAAAAAATAGGATTTTTGTACTCACCGTAAAATCCATCTCTCTGAGTTCATGGACGGACACAGCAGCCTTTGACCTTAGGGTATTATATCCTTCCTTCCAGGAGAGATTAGGAAGAAAACAGCACTTTAAGTGTTAACCACTAGCCGACCGCGCACCGTCATTATACGGCGGCAGGTCGGCTCTCCTGGGCGAGAGCCCGTAGCTATACGTCCTATCGTATAGCCGCCACTAGGGGGCGCGTGCGCGCCGCCGGTGGCGCGCGCGCGCGCTCCCCGCTCGCCCCCGACTCCCGTGCGTGTGCCCGGCGGGCGCGATCGCCGCCGGGCACACGCGATCGCTCGGTACAGAGCGGGGAACGGGAGCTGTGTGTGTAAACACACAGCTCTCGTTCCTGTCAGCAGGGGAAATGCTGATTTTCTGTTCATACAATGTATGAACCGAGGATCAGTGTTTCCCCTAGTGAGGCCACCCCCCCCCCCTACAGTAAGAACACACCCAGGGACATACTTAACCCCTTCCCCGCCCCCTAGTGTTAACCCCTTCACTGCCAGTGGCATTTTTATAGTAATCTAATGCATTTTTATAGCACTGATCGCTATAAAAATGCCAATGGTCCCAAAAATGTGTCAAAAATGTCCGAAGTGTCCGCCATAATGTCGCAATACCGAAAAAAAAATCGCTGATCGCCGCCATTACTAGTAAAAAAAATATTAATAAAAATGCCATAAAAATACCCCCTATTTTGTAAACGCTATAACTTTTGCGCAAAGCAATCAATAAACGCTTATTGCGATTTTTTTTACGAAAAATATGTAGAAGAATACGTATCGGCCTAAACTGAGGAAAAAAAATGTTTTTTTATATATTTTTGGGGGATATTTATTACAGCAAAAAGTAAAAAATATTCATTTTTTTCAAAATTGTCGCTCTATTTTTGTTTATAGCGCAAAAAATAAAAAACGCAGAGGTGATCAAATACCACCAAAAGAAAGCTCTATTTGTGGGAAAAAAAGGACGCCAATTTTGTTTGGGAGCCACGTCGCACGACCGCGCAATTGTCTGTTAAAGCGACGCAGTCCCGAATCGCAAAAAGTACTCTGGTCTTTGGGCAGCAATATGGTCCGGGGGGTAAGTGGTTAAAAAACACTTTCCTCAGTACAGCTCCTCCCAGGGGGCGTGGTCCCCCGGGTATAACCCACTCTCTGCCTCAGCAGCTCCAGTTCGTAACAAGCAGTACAAACAAAAGGAGGGGTGGGAGCTGTGTCTGTCCATGAACTCAGAGAAATGGATTATACGGTGAGTACAAAAATCCTATTTTTTCTTTTTCGTTCATTGACGGACACAGCTCCTTATTCTTGACCTTATGCCGCGTACACACGATCATTTTTGCTATAATAAATATCCCCAAAAAATATAAAAAAAATTTTTTTTTCCTCAGTTTAGGCCGATACGTATTCTTCTACATATTTTTAGTAAAAAAAAAAAAATCGCAATAAGCTTTTATTGATTGGTTTGCGCAAAATTTATAGCGTTTACAAAATAGGGGATATTGCATTGGATTTGGATTTATTGCATTTTTATTAATTTTTTTTTACTACTAATGGCGATGATCAGCGATCCGTAACTGCGACATTATGGCGGACACATCAGACAATTTGTGACACATTTTTGGGACCATTGTCATTTTCACAGCAAAAAATGCTATAAAAATGGACTGATTACTGTGAAAATTACAATGGCAGTGAAGGGATTAACCACTAGGGGGGGGGCGCTAAAGGGTTAAGTGTGCCCTAATGTGTTTTTTCTAACTGTAGGGGGGGGTGCCTGGACGTGTGACATCACTGATCATCGTTCCCTATGACAGGGAACAGACGATCAGTGACGAGCCACAGAGAAAAACGGGGAAGGTTTGTTTACACTCAACTCTCCCCGTTCTTCAGCTCCTGTGAACCGATCACGGGCGCGGTCACGGAGCTTCGGACCGGGTCGCGAGCGCGTGCTTGCGACCGATGGCTGGGCTCTTAAAGGGGACGTACCTGTACGTCCATGTGCCCAGCCGTGCTATTCTGTCGACGTATATCGTCGTGCAGCGGTCCTTAACCTCTTCCTTACTGGACACATATACCCCTTCCTGACCAGGTGAAATTTCAGCTTGTGGCACTGCGTCACTTTAACTGACAATTGCGCGGTCGTGCGACGTGGCTCCCAAACAAAATTGGCGTCCTTTTTTCCCCACAAATAGAGCTTTCTTTTGGTGGTATTTGATCGCCTCTGCGGTTTTTATTTTTTGCGCTATAAACAAAAATAGAGCGAGAATTTTGAAAAAAAAACAATATTTTTTACTTGTTGCTATAATAAATATCCCAATTTTTTTTTTAAAACATTTTTTTTCTCAGTCTAGGCGATACGTATTCTTCTACATATTTTTTGGGAAAAAAATAAATAAAAAAAATCGCAAGAAGCGTCTGGTTTGCACAAAAGTTATTGCGCTTACAAAATAGGGGACAGAATTATTATTATTATTTTTTATTTTTTTTTACTACTAATGGCGGCGATCAGCATTTTTTTCGTGACTGCGACATTATGGCGGACGCGCGCGCAGGCCGTAAAAACACGGCCAGTTAGAGATTCAGAACCACCCCGCGGCCGTAAAAAGTCGTATGGCCAGCGGGTATTGGTTAAGTGGTTAAAGTGATGCAGTACCGAATAGCAAAAAATGGCCGGTCACTGAGCAGCCAAATCTTCCAGGAATGAAGTGGTTAATATACTGTAGTATCATTAGGCACATACAATAGACGCCGCTCTGTTTCGCTGAGGTACATGTGACTTCCTGTCTACTGATGGAACTAAATGAAGTCAGCCTGAATGCTTCCCAGCCATTCAGGAGAAGCCTTGTATCCATGAACTCAGTGCCCCCCTGAAGGTACAATATGGAATGGGCCCTTAAGCCTCATACACACGCACGTTTTTCTCAACAGGAAAGCTGCTGTGAGTGCTTCTTGCAGAGAAAACCGTGCGTGCGTATGGTTTCTTGTCTGGAAAACTGCCGGGAATCTCGATGAGAAAAATAGAGAACCTGCTCTCTGTTTTCCTCACCGGGATTCTCAGCAGTGTTTTCCTGCCGAGAAAACCGAGCGTGTGTATGCTTACCTGTCTTCAGGTAAACCCGCGCATGCTCGAAAAGACTTTGACGCATGCGCGGTAGCATACAAGGCATAATGTAGGGTGCAGCAAAATGGCAAGTATGGCATCGAATGTGACGAGCGCATGCTCGTCGTAGTCGATGACGCCACTGTGTTTTTGCCATTCTAAAGAACGGCGGTCCTTTTGAATGGCCCGTGTGTACACTCAGCGAGCAGGAAAGCTTGCCGGGAATCTCGTCAGGAAAACCAACGTTTTTTTCCTGACGAGATTCCCGGCCGTGTGTACATGGCTTTACCCATAGAAATATACAGGCTCTCTTTGAGCAGTGTTATATCTCAGGGCTCTCCGAACGTTCTTTTTTTTAAAGTGTATTTTGTGCGTGTACTCGAGAGAGGAGCCGGACTGCAGGAGTTGGGAGTAGGCAGGCCTCCCCCAGAGGCAATCTGCCATCTTTCTCCATGCCCCGGGTGGCAATGGCGGGTGCGTGAGGGGGTCCTCCCACACAGCCTGCCCTACCTGCTCCGCTTTGAAGCCCAACGGGGCAGAGGGACTCCCTATAAGGGAGTGAGAGGATCTAGCCCGCTCAACCAGCCCTGTTAGTCCTTCGCCTCTCCTTTTAGAGATCGCGTGGTCAAAGTGCGTGCATGTTAACCCAATTTCGAGTGCGTGTAAGTGTGGTGGTGGTTTTTGTGGGAGTGGGGTGGGCGTACTAAGCGCAGGCTTACCTCGCATAGCACACCCACCGGGAGCCGGGCTGAGACCACCAAACTCAATTCACATGTAGCCGAGACCGGGATCCGAACCCCTAGCTGCAGAGGTGAATGGCTTGTCAGCGCAGTGCCAATCGCGTTGAGCCACCGCAGCTCCCCGTACGTTCTTAACAAAGGGCCAGTTTACTGTCCTTCAGTCTTTAGGGAGGCTGTACTGTGGCCAGAGGGAGTAGATAGTGCCCCAGCCTCAGTGGGAGTAACAATGCCTCGGGGTTGGTGGTTAGTGGGAATAAAAACATTACATGACGTCTGTAGTTGGTAGGATGAGGAATAGTGCCCTATTATTCGGTGTCAGTGGAAGGAATAGTGCCCCTTCGTTGGTGTCAGTGGAAGGAATAGTGCCCCATTGCTGGTGTCAGTGGAAGGAATAGCAACTCGTCGCTGGTGTCAGTGAGAGGAATAGTGCAATGTCATTGGTGTCAGTGGGAGGAATCATGCCCCGTCGTTGGTGTAAATGGAAGGAATAGTACCCATTGTTGGTGTCAGTGGGAGGAAAAGTGCCTCGTTGTTGGTGTAAATGGAAGGAATAGTACCCATTGTTGGTGTCAGTGGAAGGAATAGCAACTCGTCGTTGGTGTAAATGAAAGGAATAGTGCAACGTCATTGGTGTCAGTAGGAGGAATAGTGCCCCATCGTTTGTTTAAATGGAAGGATTAGTGCCCATCGTTGGTGTAAATGGAAGGATTAGTGCCCATCGTTGGTGTCAGTGGGAGGAATAGTGCCCTGTCGTTGGTGTCAGTGGAAAGATTTGGTTCCCATCATTGCTGTCAGCAGGAGGGATACTGCCCCATTACTGGTCAGTTCTCCCAAAAGAAGTGCCCCTGATGAAAGGACAAAAGATCCTGAAATGCGTTGGGAAAAACCTCTTTAAAAGGAGAACCACATATCTGTATATTGTATCAACTGCATTGATCTTTGTTCTTAATATAGTCGATTATGGTGATGTATACACGCAGTGGCCCAGATTCAAGAAGCACTTGCGCCCGCGCAACCATAGGTTACGCAGCGCAATTGCTTACTTGCGCCGGTGTAACGAATGCTCCTGATTCAGGAACCTCGTTACACCGACTGCAGCCTAAAATCTGCGCGGCATAAGGCTCTTATGCCTCGCAGATTTTATTCTGCGTTCTTGCGGGGGCCGCTAGGGGGCGCTCCCATTGTGTATCAGCGTGTAGTATGCAAATTGCATACTACCAACTGATTCACAAACTTGCGCGGGCCCCGCGCAAGCCAGGTACGGAGTTTCCGTACGGCTACTTTTAGCGCAAGGCTGCCCCTTCTAATAGTAGGGGCAGCCAATGCTAAAGTATAGCCGGCCTTCCCGCGCCGTGAAATTTGAATTTCACGGCGTTTTCGTAAGTGAAACGTGAATGGCGCTGGACGCCATTCACGTTCACTTAGAAGCAAATGACGTCCTTGCGACGTCATTTGCCGCAATGCACGTCGGGAAAGTTTCCAGACGGAGCATGCGCTGTACGCTCGGCGTGGGAGCGCGCCTAATTTAAATGATTCCCGCCCCCGGCGGGATCATTTAACTTGCGCCCGCTTACGCTGGGCAAATTTGCCGGCGCGCCCTCGCAATTCACGGAGCTACTGCCCTGTGAATCGAGGGCAGCGCAAAATATTTGCGGGGGCGCAGGGCAAAATCGTTGCCCTGCTCCCCCGCAAATATCGCGCAATTCTACTTGAATCTGGGCCATTGACTTTTTAATATCCATTGAATAAAATGTGTTAATTTTTCTACATACATTTTTTAATTCTATACTTAGTGGCCTTAAAAGTGCCAAACCCTCTGGGGGGCTCGCTTCTATCCATTATTGGTCAGTGGAAGGAATAAATAGTACCACATCATTGGTGTCAATGGGAGGAACACTTCCTCATCCTTTGGTGTTAATAGGAGGAATCATGCCCAACTGTTGGTGTAAGCAGAAGGAATAGTGCCTTGTATGAGTGAGAGGATCAGTACCCCTAGGGGCCGGATAAAGATAGTGGGGTAGATTCAAGAAGCAATTGCGCCTGTGTAACCATACGTACGGCGGTTTTCGCAAAAGGCAGCCCATGTTACAGGGGCAGCCCATGTTACGTATACCCGTCGTTCCCGCGTCGCGAAATTTGAATTTTACGTAGTTTACGTAAGTGAATCGTGAATGGCGCTGGACGGCATTCACGTTCACTTTGAAGCTAATGACGTCCTTGCGACGTCATTTGCCGCAATGCACGTCAGGAAAGTTTCCAGACGGAGCATGCGCTCTACGATCAGCGCGGGAACGCGCCTAATTTAAATGATTCCCACCCCCTACAGGATCATTTAAATTGCGTGCTCTTGCGCCGGGCATTTTGCCGGCGCGCCCGCGCAATTTACGGAGCTTCTGCTCCGTGAATCAAGGGCAGCGGAGCAAATTTGCGGGGGCGCAGGGCAAAAACGTTGCCCTGCGCCTCCGTAAATTATGGGCAATTCTACCTGAATCCGGGCCAGTGAAAGGGCCACAACTGGCAGCTTTTAGACCACGGCCATGTCTGTAACATACACAGCAGGACAAGGACACATCTATGATTATTGTGGAGATTGATGAACCTAGAAAAACTGGACCCCCATTACTACACCAAGAGGTTTATCAGTTAGAGGGGATCCCCTTTAAATAATTAGAAATGCAGACAATGGAAACTTAAAGAGGTTTATTCCTTAAAACATTACTGCAACAAAGTATTTTGCAGAACAGTAAAAAAAACAACGACCTGTAAATAGTGCAAAGAGTAAAGCCACACACAATCGGACCTTTGTCCGACCAAACTCACATCGGAAAAGAAAATATGTAAACTCAGACGGAATTCCTCGAAAAAAAGTCAGATAGGGCATACACACGGTCGGAATTTCCAATGGAAAAAGTCTGTCTGACTTTTTCCATCGGAAATTCCGATCGTGTGTACGGGACTTTATTATTTCCTAAATAGAAAACTCAGCACATCTAACGTTGGTCTCGCTCCCAGATACAGGAACAGAGTACAAAGGCACACATCCGCCATCTTGGTTCCTCCAGACGTCTCCTCTTACAGGCCGAACACTTTGGAGTCCACGGAGCATTTCAGCAGCTGGTTCCCGGATCTGACAAACTCCCCCAGAGAGGAACCTGAGGACACATCAAATGTCACTTTTATTTATTGCGGATGCAGAATGATGGGGGGTTAATTAACAATCTGAGAATTATCAAGGGCATAGTTCACCTTTACAAAAAAACTGACTCTACAGGCAGTGGTGTAGTAGCGTGGAGGGTGCGAAGGGGGCCACCGCCATGGGCGCAAAATTTAGAGGGGCGCTGTCACAAGTGTGGAGAGGAGGGAGCGCCAACAACAGATGGGACATAGGAACATATGCATGATGCCACCACTCCAGGCTTTACACAGTCAGGGCCGCCATCAGGAATTATGGGGCCCCTTACACAGCTTCAGGCATGGGCCCCCTGGAGCAGAGAACCGGGGGGGGGGGGGGTGCTGCCACCTGAGATTGAGAAATTGAGAAGCGGGGGGGGGTGCTGCCACGAATTGAGAAGCGGGGGACCTTGGGGACCTCTGGGCCCTTTAATAAAAATAAATAAAAAAATATATATAAATAATATATATATATATATATATTTTTAAAAAAGGGGGGTTGCCATCTGGGGACCTCTGGGTCATATATATATATATTATATATATATATATATATATATATATACACACAAATTATTATTATTTTTTATAAAAAAGAAATTACAAAAAAAGGGGGGTTGCCACCCGGAACCTCTGGGCCCTTTAATAAAAAAACTAAAAAAAAAAACCTCTGGGCCCTTTAATAAAAAATAACTAAAAACAAATATATAAAAAAAATAAAAGGCCCTGGGGACCTCTGGGCCCTTTAAAAAAATAAAAATAATAATAATATATATATATATATATACACATACAAATAAAATAAAATAAACATTTATAAAAAAAAATAAAAAAAAATTTGCCACATGGGGGAGAACTAAAAAGAAACAAAATATATTTTTTTTTTATAAAAAAAGGGGGGTTGCCATCCGGGGCCCTGGGGACCTCTGGACCCTTTAATAAATATATATATATATATATATATATATATATATATATATATATATATAAAAAATAAAATAAATAAAACAAATATATAAAAAAATGATTTAAAAAAAAAAAAAAGGGGGGTTGTCATCCGGGGCCCTGGGGACCTCCGGACCCCTAAAAAAAAAAATAAAAAAATTGGCCCTTTAATAAAAAAATAAAAATATATTACTTTTTTTTTTTTTATAAAAAATAAATGAAAAAAAGGGGGTTGCCATCCGGGCCCCTTACAGGTGTACTGCCTGTACCCCCCTGATGGCGGCCCTGCACACAGTGGATCATGTGACCAGACTGGAGCTAGCTGAAAATAGGTAAGTTCATGGGTCAGGGGGGCGCAAATTACTTTGCCTCGCCCCAGGTGCTGACAACCCACGCTACGCCACTGTCTACAGGTAAGCGGCATTTGTGGATAAATAGTACAAACTGTGGCTTTGACCAAAATTGAACAATGCCCCTGGTATAATATATACAGTAGGTGTAGGTCATTTATGTACCTCCTGAAGCCTGACTGAAAAAAAAACTTGGGAGACACACAATGGTGCGCTGCAGTAATGTTTGATGTGTTGACAGCTCAAAGGGTAATTGGCTGCCTTAAAGAGGACCTGTAATGTGAAAGTTGTTCCCCAAAAAAAAGGCAAGCAAAGGGAAAAGTCCCCAGTGCTACTTGTGGTCTCTCTGCAGCTGATCTTTTCCCCATTGCTGAGTTATCATGACTTCTCCTTTTCGCTGTGTCTCTGTGTGGGGTCACCCAACTTCATATTGGCAGGACAATGCATCATGTTAGTCTCCCCCTCCGGCCCGGACTGGGACCAAAAATAAATAGACTGAGCAGCCCTTGACATATTTACCGGGAGGTATGGAGAGCATGGGGGAGGGGGGGAGGGGTTTGTGGAGAACACGGTGGGAGCGCGCTGGGGGGGCCATATAGAGCACATGGGGTGAAACACACAGGGGTGGAGAACACTAGGGGGAGCCGGAGAGCACAGGGGGGCTGGACAGACTGAGGAGGCGGGGACAATCAAGGGTCTGGAGAGAATAAGCGGGAGCAAAAAAATAGGGGGGGGCGTAAAGCACAGAGGGGCAGGAGAGAGGGGAGGTGGTCTAGGACCCCTTTCCCAATTGGCCGAAAGGAGCGTAGGTGCACTGTTTGCCGCCCCCCCCAAAACAAGTTACCACCAGCCGCCACTTCAAGGGTTAATAGCCAATATGGTCTATAGCAGAGCAGAAACCATTTTACATACCTGATCCTCCGCTCCCTGGAAGGCGACGCTCTCTCATGCTCCCAGCAAGTGGACTGTCCCTTAGTGTCCTCGTGTCTAGAGCAGGTCTATGGACCCTGTTCTGGTCTTGATGACATCAGGACTCTAGACCAGTGAAGCATGAGGGTGCTGGGGGATAGGGAATTTCCACCAGCAAAAGATTGAGAGCAGGTTCTCAATTTTTCTGACGGGAAAAATTTCGACGTGCTCGGAAAAGGGTTAAAACCACCGGCAAAGCACCGCTGGGCAGAAGCAGTGGAGGAGAGTTTTATACACCGCTCCTTCACTGCTCCTTGCAAGGAGTTTTTTTTAACGTCCTGCCAGCGCGTCGCCTCAGTGTGAAAGCACTCGGGCTGGGGAGGCGGTTTTCAGGCGCTGAAAAACGCTCAGTGTGAAAGGGGTCTTAAAGTGTTGTAATTGTAGACCTTAAATCAGAATTTGCTGTAAGGGAGTCATATCATTAAAAGGTGGGTTCTGATTGGTCCGTAAGAGTACTCCAGCCATCACTTACAGTAGCACTTACCTGCTTTTGCCTTGACCCAGGTAATGGCTTTCCCCTCCAGCAGCTCCCACTCCTCTCTCTGATCCACACAGGTGGCGTGAAGCCAGATCACCGCCAGGACCGTCACCCACACCGACACCTCCATTTTCTGTAGAGGAGGGAAGGAGGAGTTTATAAAAAAAAATAGGATTTTTTGTACTCACCATAAAGTCCCATGGACGGGCACAGCCTTCACAACTCTTGACATATGGGTTATGTTCCTGTTCATAGGAGAGGAACATAACCCATATGTTAAGTCTTGTGAAGGCTGTGTCCGTCCATAGATGAAAAGAGAAAATAGGATTTTTTGTACTCACCGTAAAATCCTTTTCTCTGTCGTCCATGGACGGGCACAGCCTTCACAACTCTTGACATATGGGTTATGTTCCTGTTCATAGGAGAGGAACATAACCCATATGTCAAGTCTTGTGAAGGCTGTGTCCGTCCATGGACGAAAAGAGAAAAGGATTTTACAGTGAGAACAATGAATCCTATTTTCTCTTTTCTTCCATGGACGGACACAGCCTTCACAAGTCTTGACATATGGGTTATGTTCCTGTTCATAGGAGAGGAACATAACCCATATGTCAAGTCTTGTGAAGGCTGTGTCCGTCCATGGACGAAAAGAGAAAATAGGATTTTTTGTACTCACCATAAAATTATTTTCTCTGTCCTCCATGGACGGACACAGCCTTCACAAGACTTGACATATGGGTTATGTTCCTCTCCTATGAACAGGAACATAACCCATATGTCAAGACTTGTGAAGGCTGTGCCCATCCATGGACCATAAGAGAAATATATATTTTTTAAGGAAAATATAAAACATTGCAGATATGGTCAGTAACACAAATACCTGGTCGGGGTTCCCGGTTTTTATGTCTGCCTCAGATATTCCCAGGACAGCAGAGACTTGGGGGGTCAGATTCCAGGATCCGTCCGCGTTCTGCACATTGATCAGCCTCACAAGACCGGGGGTCCCCACTTGGACAGGGGGTGGGGGTGGAGGTGGTAGTGGCTGTGGGGCTAGAACAATAATATACACGATTACCACTGTTTACATTTGATGGCTACAATAAAAAAAAAAATTAGGCTTTTTTTCATTTATTATGAATTGTGATCCTGCCAGTAACACCCTATCCTAGGGTTAACACTAGGGGTTAATATGTTACCTAGGGAGTGATTCTAACTGTAGGGGGAGGGGGGACTCAAAAGGGGAGGAGACCGATCTGTGTTTCTCTGTAAAGGAACACACACAGATCCATGGTCCTGCCGTGATTGCGGGCAATCGCGGGTGCCCGGCGGACATCGTGGCCGCCGGGCACGCGCACCAGGTCCCGATCGATGCGGTGCTCGGGCACCCTAGCTGCCTGGGAAGCTCAGGACGTCATATGATGTCCACCCTGAGGGAGGCAGGGTTCCGCGCTGTCATTTTACAATGACTCGGTAGGGAAGGCGTTAAAGGTTACCTCCAAGCATTTTCAAAATTCAACCCCCAAACCTCCCACTTCCATTCTAGGGCAGGTCCCAACATTCATATTTTTCTTTTAACCTTGTGAAAAAACTGCTTATTAAAAGATACAATTTTGTATTTAATTTTTTTAAACAACAAACATGTTATATTTATCTGCTCTGTGTAATGGTTTTGCACAGAGCAGACCCGATCCTCTACTTTTCATTTTCCCTTCCGGCACTCCTGACTCCTCCCCCTCAAGCAGTGCCCCCAGAGAAAGCTACTTGCCCTGGGGGCACCGCTGCCGCTCTATGCATTCATAAGACACATAGAGCCATGGCTTGGCCCTGCCCTCCCTCCCCGCTCTCTCCTCATTGGCTCACTGGCTGTGATTGACAGCAGCGAGAGCCCATTGGCTCAGCCAATGAGGAGGGAGAGTCCCGAGACAGCCAAGGCTCTCGTGAACATCGCTGGATCAGAGGGAGATTAGATAAGGATTGGGGGGGGCGCTGCACACAGGAGTTTTTTTTTACCCTTATGCATAGAATGCATAAAAGGTAAAAAAAGTTCATCCTTTGTAATCACTTTTAATTATTCTCAGAGGGGTAGATTCAGGTACCTTTGCGCAGTTTTTACGGAGGTGCAGGGCAACGTTTTTGCCCTGCGCCCCCGCAAATTTTCTGCGCTACCCGCGATTCACGGAGCAGCAGCTCCGTAAATTGCGTGGGCGCTCCGGCAAAATGCCCGGCGTAAGTGCGCGCAATTTAAATGATCCCGTAGGGGGCGGAAATAATTTAAATTAGGCGCGTTCCCGCGCCGATCGTAGAGCGCATGCTCCGTCGGGAAACTTTTCCGACGTGCATTGCGGCAAATGACGTCGCAAAGGACGTCATTTGCTTCAAAGTGAACGTGAATGGCGTCCAGCGCCATTCACGATTCACTTACGCAAACTACGTAAAGTTCAAATTTCGCGACGCGGGAACGACGGGTATACGTAACATTGGCTGCCCCCTAATAGCAGGGACAGCCTTACGCAAAAACCGCCGTACGGAAACGACGTAAATTGCGTACGCAGGGCTTGCGCAACATTGTGAATCAGTGTTAGTATGCAATTTGCATACTATACGCTGAGCACAACGGGAACGCCACCTAGCGTCCACCGCAAGAATGCAGCCTAAGATATGCGGGCATAAGAGCCTTATGCCGCGGGTATACTTAGCATTGGCTGCGCCTGCTAATAGCAGGGGCAGCCTTACGCGAAAACCGCCGTAAACTGCGTACGCAGGGCTCGCGTAACGTTGTGAATCGGCGTTAGTATGCAATTTGCATACTATACGCTGAGCACAACGGGAACGCCACCTAGCGGCCATCGCAAGAATGCAGCCTAAGATATGCGGGCATAAGAGCCTTATTGTAACAAGTGAAATATTTGCGCTGTAAAGTGTTATACAAATTAATGTGTGTGTGCATATAACCACATACATATACAAGTACAAAAAATGGGTGGGGAAAGTCCAAAAAAGGGGGAGTGACACTAATATACCAGTAAACAATATTGTTGAATAGTCATTAATCGAGGGCACAGTGCTGAAGAGGTCCAGGTACAACAAAATCCAACCATGTAGGGGTGCAGTTCATCAATACTTTATCCAATCAATAACGTTGTGAAGTGAAAAATGTTGAAAAACACAACAATAAAAATAAAATATAAAAATAGAAATAAAAATAAATATAAGAATAAGGGTCAAAGTATTTCAGAAGAAGGAGGCCTTGTATCCAAAAAGGGTGAAAGATAGAGAGTGAGCCGTAACCAAGATCTCATATATGCACCTCTAGTGATCCCAGCAGCTCACCTCTAATCTGGCAAGCTGGATTAAATCAGCCTGATCCTGATGGGTGTGGTCCGTTGTTGAATATCACATACGGGTCTCCATAAAGTGTGTTACATGAAAAAGTAAAAGGAGTAGAAACCAAATGGTGTGATAACGTCACAGGGAGGGATAGCAATGTCTTCTGATTTAAACCAGTGGAGATGCACTCACATGTGGGTGAAAAAACTGGGGCTCTTATCCACGAACGCCGAGCTCGTCAGTCCCTCCTTCCTCTCCTTTACTGATTCTCCAGGGTTAGGAGTCCCGTGTCCCCAATGGTTCACGAGTCGGCTCTTGTTATGTATGAGGATCTCGGTGGTGTATGTGGGGTAAGAGAGAAGGACAAGCCTGATCGTGTGATATCATCAACAATAAACAAAAACCCCCCAGGAATGCCCAGGTAGTAATGCACTCACATGAACAATATAACATAAAAGACCTTCCTCCACGAGTGCGGACTCGCAATAAATCTGTGCCTCCAACACTTCCCCTCTATCTGTGGCTCAGTCCGGACACTCAGATGTGGCAGTCATACATGGGGGGAAGTGGAATAAACAACCACAGCGTAGCCCAGTCAGACGTGAAAAGTTTATTTAAAAACACTTAAAAACTCACATTTAAAATCAAAATTGCTGCATCAATCCGACGAGTGGCAAACTCGTATATCCAGTGGTCGGATGCTGGAGTGTGTCAAGCCCCCCAAATGGGATTGGAGGGCTTGACACACTCCAGCATCCGACCACTGGATATACGAGTTCGCCACTCGTCGGATTGATGCAGCAATTTCGATTTTAAATGTGAGTTTTTAAGTGCTTTTAACCACTTACCCCCCGGACCATATTGCTGCCCAGAGACCAGAGCACTTTTTGCGATTCGGGACTCTGTCGCTTTAACAGACAATTGCGCGGTCGTGCGACGTGGCTCCCAAACAAAATTGGCGTCCTTTTTTTCCCCACAAATAGAGCTTTCTTTTGGTGGTATTTGATCACCTCTGCGGTTTTTAGTTTTTGCGCTATAAACAAAAATAGAGCGACAATTTTGAAAAAAATGAATATTTTTTTTTACATTTTGCTATAATAAATATCCCCCAAAAATATATAAAAAAACATTTTTTTTCCTCAGTTTAGGCCGATACGTTTTCTTCTACATATTTTTCGTAAAAAAAAATCGCAATAAGCGTTTATTGATTGGTTTGCGCAAAAGTTATAGCGTTTACAAAATAGGGGGTAGTTTTATGTCATTTTTATTATATATTTTTTACTAGTAATGGCGGCGATCAGCGATTTTTTTTTCCGGTATTGCGACATTGGCATTTTTATAGCGATCAGTGCTATAAAAATGCATTGGATTACTATAAAAATGCCACTGGCAGTGAAGGGGTTAACACTAGGGGGCGGGGAAGGGGTTAAGTATGCCTGGGTGTGTTCTTACTGTGGGGGGGGGGTGGCCTCACTAGGGGAAACACTGATCTTCGGTTCATACATTGTATGAACCGAAGATCAGCATTTCCCCTGCTGACAGGACCGGGAGCTGTGTGTTTACACACACAGCTCCCGGTCTCCGCTCTGTACCGAGCGATCGCGTGTGCCCGGCGGCGATCGCGCCCGCCGGGCACACGCACGGGAGTCGGGGGCGAGCGGGGGGCGCGCGCGCGCGCCCCTAGTGGCGGCTGGGAGAGAGGACGTCATATTACGTGCTCTCGCCCAGCAGAGCCACCTTGTGGACGTATTTTGACGGTGCGGCGACGGCAAGTGGTTAAAATAAACTTTTCACGTCTGACTGGGCTACGCTGTGGTTGTTTATTCCACTTCCCCCCATGTATGACTGCCACATCTGAGTGTCCGGACTGAGCCACAGATAGAGGGGAAGTGTTGAAGGCACAGATTTATTGCGAGTCCGCACTCGTGGAGGAAGGTCTTTTATGTTATATTGTTCATGTGAGTGCATTACTACCTGGGCATTCCTGGGGGGTTTTTGTTTATTGTTGATGATATCACACGATCAGGCTTGTCCTTCTCTCTTACCCCACATACACCACCGAGATCCTCATACATAACAAGAGCCGACTCGTGAACCATTGGGGACACGGGACTCCTAACCCTGGAGAATCAGTAAAGGAGAGGAAGGAGGGACTGACGAGCTCGGCGTTCGTGGATAAGAGCCCCAGTTTTTTCACCCACATGTGAGTGCATCTCTACTGGTTTAAATCAGAAGACATTGCTATCCCTCCCTGTGACGTTATCACACCATTTGGTTTCTACTCCTTTTACTTTTTCATGTAACACACTTTATGGAGACCCGTATGTGATATTCAACAACGGACCACACCCATCAGGATCAGGCTGATTTAATCCAGCTTGCCAGATTAGAGGTGAGCTGCTGGGATCACTAGAGGTGCATATATGAGATCTTGGTTACGGCTCACTCTCTATCTTTCACCCTTTTTGGATACAAGGCCTCCTTCTTCTGAAATACTTTGACCCTTATTCTTATTTTTATTTTTATATTTATTTTTATTTCTATTTTTATATTTTATTTTTATTGTTGTGTTTTTCAACATTTTTCACTTCACAACGTTATTGATTGGATAAAGTATTGATGAACTGCACCCCTACATGGTTGGATTTTGTTGTACCTGGACCTCTTCAGCACTGTGCCCTCGATTAATGACTATTCAACAATATTGTTTACTGGTATATTAGTGTCACTCCCCCTTTTTTGGACTTTCCCCACCCATTTTTTGTACTTGTATATGTATGTGGTTATATGCACACACACATTAATTTGTATAACACTTTACAGCGCAAATATTTCACTTGTTACAATTATCACTTTTTGTCTATCGAGGTAGACCTCTTTTTTATTTGCAGCAGTATCCCCACTTTTCACTTGTCCCCTCACTCTAGACAGCGCAGGAGTTCACTTCACTCATAAGAGCCTTATGCCGTGCCTATCTTAGGCTGCAGTCGGCGTAACGAGGTTCCTGAATCAGGAGCATTCGTTACGCCGGCGCAAGTAAGCAATTGCGCTGCGTAACTATGGTTACGCAGGCGCAATTGCTCTCTGAATCCGGGCCAGAGACATTAACAACAGACTTGTTCATTTCTTGCAAAGACAGCTTAGTTCCTATTGATGCGGACACACCAGTACCGGGACGTCCAGGGTAAGGATCTGAAACTGAGCCCCCCCCACTGTTATTACATGACCATAGAATGGGTGAACCACCCTGTGTTTATTCTTTGTCCCCTTACTTCAATGCGCCTGGGTTAGCCACCCCTCCTGCACACCCCCTGAGACACCCCCCCCAGATCTACATCCCCCCTAAAAGCCATTTCCCTATACATTATGGCCTGGATTCACGTAACACTTACGCCGACGTATCTACAGATACGACGCGTAAGTGTCAATGTGCGCCGTCGTATCTATGGGCCGTGCCCATAGAACTAGATACGCCTGAAAATAGGCTTCCTCCGACCGACGTAACTTTCCTACGCCGGCGTATCTTGGGCGCATATTTACGCTGGCCGCCTCATTGCAAATATGCAAATGAGGGAGATACGGCGATTTACGAACGTAGTTGCGCCCGGCGCATAATATACGCGGCTTGCGTAAGGCTTACGTCCGGCGTATAGTTATTCCACCTAAAGGAGGCGCATCCAATGCAAAGGTATGGACCACGGAACAGTCGTCGTATTTTACGTCGTTTACGTAGTACTACATGAATAGGGCTGGGTATAGGTTACGTTCAGTGATTCGACGTATCTTAGGCGTTCGTTCCGACGTGATTCTGGGCATGCGCACTGGGAAGCGTCCACGGGACGGCGCATTCGCCGTTCGGCCCATCATTTGCATGGGGTCACGGTTCATTTAAATGGATCACGCCCACCTTCCACCTACTTTGAATTAGGCGGGCTTACGCCGAGGAATTTACGTTACGCTGGCGCAACGTTGGGTGCGAGTGCTTTGTGAATACTGTGCTCGCCGCTGTTGCGCGACGTCGGAGTAGCGTATATTCGATATGCTACGCCGGAATAACTATGCGCCGATCTACCCGAATCCGGCCCTATGGGGGCATGCTCTTGTGAGTAGACTAGAGGCAATGGTCCTGATTTGCTTGGAAGGAAATCAATATATGCCTCTGGGCAGGGGTGGAGAAGGGCATGGATGGGTGAAGATCTGCTGTTCAGCAGGACAGAACAAGGGGAGTGCTGACTATTGATTTCAGCAGGGCTCGACAAATCCCGGGCGCCAGGTCGACATGGCAACTAGAAATAGGGTCCTGGCGACTTGGCTTGGAAGGGGGAAAAAAAATAAAAAAAATAAAAATAAAAAAAAATTTGGTGAGCTGGCGCCATCTGGTGGTGAGCCGTTGGTATTACAAGTTATTACCACCAGATGTGTAAGCTGGCGCCATCTGGTGGTGGCCGTTGGTATTACAAGTTAAGCATTACAAGTTAAACAGCAATTCTAATGTCATTTTTCACTTTTTTTACTGCCATCTTCTTCCCTCTAATTAGAACCCCCAAACATTATATATATTTTTTATCCTAACACCCTAGAGAATAAAATGGCGATCGTTGCAATACTTTCTGTCACGCCGTATTTGCGCAGCGGTCTTACAAGTGCACTTTTTTAATTAAAAAGACAAGACAAGAGTAAAGTTATCCCCATTTTTTTTAATATCATGAAAGATAATGTTACGCCGAGTAAATTGATACCCAACATGTCACGCTTCAAAATTGCGTCCGCTCGTGGAATGCCGACAAACTTTTACCCTTTAAAATCTTCATAGGCGACGTTTAAAAAAATCTACAGGTTGCATGTTTTGAGTTACAGAGGAGGTCTAGGGCTAGAATTATTGCTCTCGCTCTACCAATCGCGGCGATACCTCACATGTGTGGTTTGAACACCGTTTACATATGCGGGCGCTGCTCACGTATGTGTTCGCTTCTGCGCGCAAGCTCGTCGGGACAGGGGCGCGTTTTCTGGCTCCTAACTTTTTTAGCTGGCTCCTAGATTCCAAGCAAATTTGTCAAACCCCTGGATTTCAGTATTGTCCACCCAAAGAGGAAGTTAAGAGCTCGCTGGATTTCTGGCGGATCAGCTGGTATTTTTTTGTACTGGAAGCAGAGCTTTTTTTCTCAGAAAATAGGTGCAGGAACTCAACCAAGAACCCGTTCAGATTTCACAAACAGTAGAAGGGTATTAAATACCAGGATTGCATTACATACAGAGTGCAGAGTTCAGGGGGGTTACACACAGAGTGCAGAGCTGTCACTTGTACACACAGAAACCAGACTTCTGTGTTTACAAGTGATTGTGGTGAGCAGGCACCAAAGGGTCTGAGCCAAAGGTTGTGGAACTGAGTTCCCCCAAGTTCCCCCAGAAAAAAAGCCCTGACTGGAAGCATTTATATGGACAAAACCTGGGGACATGTACATGTAATGCAGAGATATTTTTTTATTGCTTAAAGCGGGAGTTCACCCATTTAAAAAAAAAAAAAAAATTTCCCCTTAGCTTCCTGCTCGTTCGATCTAGGGGAATCGGCTATTTGTATTAAAATATGAGCCGTACTTACCCGTTTTCGAGCTGCATCTTCTTCCGTCGCTTCCAAGTATGGGTCTTCGGGAGCGGGCGTTCCTTCTTGATTGACATTCTTCCGAGAGGCTTCCGACGGTCGCATCCATCGCGTCACTCGTAGCCGAAAGAAGCCTAACGTCGGTGCGGCTCTATACTGCGCCTGCGCACCGACGTTCGGCTTCTTTCGGAAAATCGTGACGCGATGGATGCGACCGTCGGAAGCCTCTCGGAAGACTGTCAATCAAGAAGGAACGCCCATTCCCGAAGCCCATACCCGGAAGCGACGGAGAGGATGCGTCTCGTAAACGGGTAAGTACTGCACATATTTTAAAATAAATAGCCGATTCCCCTAGTAATAACGAGCAGGAATCTAAGGGGGAAAAGTGCCCTCTAAGGGTGAACCCCCGCTTTAACATACACTTTAAACATTACTGGAATATAACGATGACTGTTCCTACCTCCATCATCCATATCATCATCCATATCTTCAAGGTCAATGCTATCCAACAAAACTGATGCTCCCTGAGGCCTACGCCCTCCTAAAGCAGAACAGAAATTTGTATTTTTTATTTTGCCCTTTTACCTTCAATCTCTGACAGATTTCCCTACTTTTTTTTCTTCTATATACCTGATAAATTTCCCATTGTCACATGTGCTGGAGACGAGACAGCTATTGATCTTTCAAGAGGCCCCCCAAATCATTAAATCATGACCATCAGATGGCAATTCTAAAATCTGCCATATCGGTTTGGAATTCTATGCAACAAGGTGAAAAACCTTATGTAGTGCATCTCCTCCCCAGAGTCCCCCCTTTTACTTACCCGAACCCGGTCTTTCCAGCGATGGGGACGAACACAGCAGCTGTCTCGGATTCTCATTGGATAGAATGATAGCCAATGGCTCCCGCTGCTGTCAATCAAATCCAATGACGTGGGAGTCGGTGATCGGTCTGTGTCAATGCCTGCACGAGTGCCCCCAGGGAATGCGCTTCTCCATGGGGGCACTCCAGAAGAGGAGGAGCCAGGAGCGCTGTGGAGTAACCCCAGTAGAGGAGGATCGGGGCCACTCTGTGCAAAACCAACTGCACAGAGGAGGTAAGTATGACATGTTTGTTATTTACAAAACAAACAAAAAAAATAGAATTTTTTGTACTCACCGTAAAAACCTTTTCTCTGACGTCCATGGACGGACACAGCTCCTTAAATCTTGACAAGTGGGTTATGTTCCCTGATTACATGAGAGGACTAGGCAGAAACATGTTAGATAATTAAATACATGTTACTTTAACAGAGTTGAACAGCCCCACCCAGGGGGCGGTCCTTCCAGACATAACCCTCCTCCCTGCAGCATGCAGCCTCAGTTCGTGACAAGCAGTACAAACCTAAACAGGAGGGGTGGGTGCTGTGTCCGTCCATGGACATCAGAGAAAAGGATTTTACAGTGAATACAAAAAATCCTATTTTCTCTTATCGTCCATGGAAGGACACAGCTCCCTAAGACCCCTTTCACACTGAAGCGTTTTTACAGCGTTTTAGCGTTAAAAATAGCGCTATTAACCACTTAAGCCCCGGACCAATATGCTGCTAAATGCCCAAAGGCGTTTTTACAATTCGGCACTGCGTCGCTTTAACAGACAATTGCGCGGTCGTGCAACGTGGCTCCCAAACAAAATTGGCGTCCTTTTTTCCCCACAAATAGAGCTTTCTTTTGGTGGTATTTGATCACCTCTACGGTTTTTATTTTTTGCGCTATAAACAAAAATAGAGCGACAATTTTGAAAAAAATGCAATATTTTTTACTTTTTGCTATAATAAATATCCCCCTAAAAAACATATATAAAAAACATTTTTTTCCTCAGTTTAGGCCGATACGTATTCTACCTATTTTTGGTAAAAAAATCGCAATAAGCGTTTATCGATTGGTTTGCGCAAAATTTATAGTGTTTACAAAATAGGGGATAGTTTTATTATTTATTTTTTTTACTACTAATGGCGGCGATCAGCGATTTTTTTCGTGACTGCGGCATTATGGCGGACACTTCGGACAATTTTGACACATTTTTGGGACCATTGTCATTTTCACAGCAAAAAAATGCATTTAAAATGCATTGTTTATTGTGAAAATGACAGTTGCAGTTTGGGAGTTAACCACAGGGGGCGCTGTAGGAGTTAGGGTTCACCTAGTGTGTGTTTACAACTGTAGGGGGGTGTGGCTGTAGGAGTGACGTCATCGATTGTGTCTCCCTATAAAAGGGATGACTCGATCGATGCGCCGCCACAGTGAAGCACGGGGAAGCCGTGTTTACATACGGCTCTCCCCGTTCTTCAGCTCCGGGGAGCGATCGCGACGGAGCGGTTATAAACGAATAGCCGTGCCGTCGTCCCGGATCGCTCCCCGAGGTAAGCCGCCCGCAGCAGGGGGGGGGGGGAGGGGGATGTCCCGATCGGACCCCCGACCCGCAGAAAGGCAAGGACGTACCTGTACGCCCATTTGCCTGTACGTGCCATTTTGTGGACGTACATATACATGCGGAGGTCCGGAAGTGGTTAAAACGCTCATAAAATGCTCTCCATGGACCCTTTCACACCGAGTCCTGCAAGCAGCATCTTTGGAGGAGCTTTTGGGCGCTGAAAAAAACGCTCCAAAAACGCCCCTCTCCATTGAAATGAATTGAAAGCGCTGTAAAAACGCCTTACCCTTTCACACTGAGGCACTGCTAAAACGCCCTAAAATGTTTCGGGCACTGGCAGTGTGAAAGGGCTCTGAAAGCACTTGGGCTTTCACATTGAGATTGCAGATGAGGCTTCGCTCGAATAACGCTCCAATAACGCTCAAAAAAGCCCCAGTGTGAAAGGGGCCTAAATCTTGACAAGTGGGACGTCCCCAAGCAGTGTCAAAAATGAGGGTTGGGAACAGTATCAGTAAAACCAATTTTAACTTCACCCCAAAACAAGCAGAGCTCCTCAACAGAGGAGGTGCAACAGTAAACAGCCGCCTGCAAAACCTAGCGGCCGAAAGAAGCATCAGAAGATGCACTCACAGCAACCATGTAAAATCTGGAAAAAGTGTGAACGGACGACCAAGTCGCACACCTGTGAGACAGACACAAAATGTCGGAAAACCCAGGAAGCACCAATTGCCCTGGTCGAAAATTCAGTGACCGGAAAAGGGGCGCCCGGCCCCTAAGAGCATAGGTCTGTATGACAGCCTGCCTTATCCACCGAGAACTGGTGGTTGACGAGACCGCCAGGCACTTTTGTGGACTAGACAACCGACACAAAAGTTGCGTCAGATCTCCGAAACGGAACCGTAGCAGGCAGGTATACCCACAAAGTGCATACCACATCTAAAGTAGGAAACGCAACCTCCTTAGGATGCGCCAGCCGAGGACATAAGGATGGAAGAAAAAAGTCCTCATTCAGTCGAAAGGCCGAAACCACCTTCGGAAACACCACCACATAATCCTAATGGAGGATCAAGCATGGCGACTTGCAAGGCAAGACCGCCAACTCAGAAACCCTTCTGACAGGAGTAATGGCCACTAAAAATGCCACCTTCCGAGATAGTGTCAAGAGAAGAATCTCTCTGATGTTTCCAAAAAGGAAGGTTTCTGAAGAACTGAGAGTCCAAACTCATGGGAGAAGAGGTGAACCAAGAGGGGGAAGTATATGACAAACCCCCTGCACAAAAAAGTACCCACCAGGGAATGGGCCCCAAAAGGCCACTGACAAAAAACACAGCCAAGGCTGAAATCTGCCCCCAAACGGTGCTTAAGGCAATTTTTAGATCCATTCCAAGCTGTAAAAACAGCAGGACCCTGGACACTGAGTACGTCCGTGGACGTCACCCCATCTCTTGGCACAAAGAGACGTAGGCCTTCTAGGTGCGATGGTAAATCTTCCTGGAAGGAGACTACCTTGCTTTCAGCATGGGTGAGATGACCGAGACAAACAGACCCCGGACTCTTAAAGGCTGGCTTCCAACAGCCATGTCATGCAAGCGAGCGACTGTACCACAGAGCGAAGTATGGAACCTTGAGACAGAAGGTCCTCCCGCCCTGGCAACCGCCAGAGTAGATCCGCCATCAGGCGCTCGAGATCGGTGTACCAAGGACGCTGAGGCCAATCTGGAGCGATTAGAACCATCGGGATCCCCTTGGTCTCCACCCTGTGGAGCAGCCGAGGAAGCAACTACAATGGAGGAAAGACATAAAGTAGCCGATACAGACCCCACAGAGCCACCAACGCGTCCGTACAGGGATCACTAGACCTGGCCACGAACTCGACACCTTGTGGTCGAGACGAGCGGCCAGGAGATCCATGCCCTTTGAGTCTCACCTCCTGCAAGGGAGCTGAAACACCTCCAAGTACAGAGACCAGTTGCCCTGGTCCAGCATCTGGCGACTCCGGTAGTCCGCCTGCCAGTATACCTGATGGTAGACTGAAGCCACGGCCGTGGCGTTGTCTGGCTGAATCCAGATCGGGCGACCCTTCAACTTCCTTGACCACGAGGAGAGGCATAGCCTGATCGCCCAAAGTACTAGGACATTGATCGGTAGACAGGAGTCCACTAGAGTCCAGTGACCCTGGGCCGACTGGACCCGCCAGGCGCCCCCCTCAACCCAGGAGGCTGGCGACCGTCATAATCACTGTTCACTGAACGGGAAGAAACGGCTTCCCGGACCGAAGAGTCGGGGATCCCAGCCACCAATTCAGAGAGACTCTGAGTAGGTGGCTGACCAGATCTGATGATCCAGAGACAAAAGAGATTTGTACTACTTGGACAGTATCTCCCACTATAAAACACGAGTGTGGAACTGGGCATACGGTACCGCCTCGAAGGAGGCTACCAACAGGCCCAGGACTCGCATGCAAAACGGAGAAATGACCGATTGCATGAAGCCAACACCCTCACTGCAGACTGAAGAGTCTGCAATTTCTCCAGGGGAAGAAAAACCTTCACTCCCGAGGAGTCTGGATCAACCCTAGGTACTCCAAACACTGAGTCAGAACCAGTACCGACTTCAAAATGTTTAACACCCACCCAAATTTTCGGAGGGTCCACAATGGCACATCCTCCACTAATTCTGAGCCAGAAGCTGCTCTCAGAAAAACGGCGTCTAAGCAGCTCATGATGGCAAAGCCTCGCTGTCCCAGCAAAGCTAGGATAAGTACGAGCACCCTGGTGAAAACGCTTGGTGCTGACACTAGATCAAAAGGAAACCGACAGTGGACCTCCCCAATCACGAAGCACAGAATCTGTGACTTGCGCAAAATGGGACATGCATGTATGCGTCCTTGATGTCCAAGGGCGCCATAAAGTCCCTCGGAAGGAACGCAGCTACCACCGAACGAATGGATTCCGTGCGGAACTACCCATCGTTCTCAAAGGCATTTTAGGCCCTTGAAGCCCCCTGCCCGTATCTTGGGTGGAGAGTGCTCTCACCCCCAGTGACATCCTTGATAATGTCATCCAACGAGGTACCAAAAAACCTCCCACCCCTGAAGGGTAAATCAGCCAGGGCATTTTAAGATGCTAGGTCAGCAGACCAGCAATTCAGCCAAATCAGGCGGCGCAAAACCACCGCCGAAACGGAGGCTCTGGACATCAAGGATGCCCCGTGTGGCATCACAGACATATAGAAGGCCCTGGACCAACTGGTCGGCCAGTCTAATAATTTAGGGAGGGAGCTGGAGCGGGTCAACGCCTCGGACCTCCTAACAGTAAGGTCCCTGAAGGTAGGGGTCCCTTCTATAGGTAGAGCAACAACCTGAGGAGAATGTTTTTTTTTTTTTTTAAACTCTCCTCAAAAACCCCAGGCGCTGAGGAACTAAAAAGGCTTCTGTGGCATTTCCCATTCCTTATAAATAAACTAGTCAAAGAAAAAATAAGGAAAAGCTTTCACAGAGCGGTCTGATTTGCACAAAAAAGACAGAGCCCTCAGAGGAAACCTCCGCTGCACAGACAGCGCACTGACAAGTGCTCTACACACATGTCATAGGAGTGTGGGAGGAAACCGGATTAACCAGAGAAAACCCACGCAGACATAGGGAGAGAGCATGCAATCTCCAGGCAGTTTGTGTTGGAGTCCAGATTTAAACCCGCGACTCTCTTGCTGCCAGGTGAGGGAATGAACCACTACACCACCGTCCACGTCTCCATATAAAACAGAACCGGGGGAGCTGAGCCTCAGCCAGGTCCTGGTCTGATACAGAGCATTCCCCAGGGGATAGCGGGGGAGGGGCGCTTTGTACCCCCCTCACATCCGCACTCCGCTCCCACCCTGGCAATAAAGGATTCCAGGACTACAAAGTGTCTGAGGAAATCCCAGGGGCAGGAGCACCAGCTGCCACCTCAGGCATGATTGGGGAAGAGGCTGACTCCATTTCAAAAGCTCCCAGGGCCCTATTTAGGCTAGACTGAAAACCCACCCTCTTGCTGCGCTGAACGGAGGGACCCAGGGGACTCACCATCACCGGAGAAGACTGGACAGCACCGCTGCCCGCCCTCAGTACACAGTGGGGTAGATTCAGATAGAATGGTCTATCTGTCCGCCCGGCGTAACGTATCTCAGATACGTTACGCCGCCGTAAATTAGGGCGCAAGTTCTGTATTCAGAAACAACTTATCTGTGTCGGCGTAAGCCCGCCTAATTCAAATGTGGATGATGTGGGCGTGTTTTATGTATATTAACTGTGACCCCGCGTATTTGACGTTTTTTACGAATGGCGCAGTGCGCATGCTCGAAATTCCGCCGCAAATCGTTATTGCTTTCGACATGAGAGTAAATTACGTCCAGCCCTATTCGCCAACGACTTATGCAAACAACGTAAAATTTTCAAAACTCGACGCGGGAACGACGGCCATACTTAACATAGGATACGCCTCATAAAGCAGGGGTAACTATACGCCGAAAAAAGCCTAACGTAAACGACTTAAAAAAATCCGCCGGCCGGACGTACGTTTCTGAATCGGCGTATCTAGCTCATTTGCATATTCCTCTGCGTAAATCTATGGAAGCGCCACCTAGCGGCCAGCGTAAATATGCAGCCCAAGATATGACGTTGTAAAACACTAACACCGGTCGGATCTTAGGGAAATCTATGCGTAACTGATTCTATGAATCAGGCGCATAGATACGACCGGCCGGACTCAGAGATACGACGGCGTATCTGGAGATACGCCGTCGTATCTTCTCTCTGAATCTACCCCAGTGTGTGTGAGAGGAGGAAAAACTGTGAGGTAAACTGTGAGGTAAGCTGTGAGGTAAACTGTGAGGTAAACTGTGAGGTAAACTGTGAGGTAAGCTGTGAGGTAAGCTGTGAGGTAAACTGTGAGGTAAGCTGTGAGGTAAACTGTGAAACAATTTGTGAGGAGACCTGTGCTGCGCGCCGTAGGGACCAGCACAAGATGGCCGACCGCAATAGTTAACCTGCGCCATAGCGCGGCTACAACAAAATAGCCGCGAATGGGATTTTCAATAGTAACTGAAAATCACCCAAAAAATTGCGACAGCGCTGCAAAAAGCAGCATTTTGAACAGTGAAAGCCCAAAGAGGCCACAGTGTCCAAACTCCTCTTTGAAAAAGACCCCAGCAGTAAAAAGAAACAAAGGCCAGACGTACCGCAGTCCCCTCAGTAAGGTGCCCCCCCCGACTGCAGTAATATAATGCAGCAGAGGGAAAAGGAGCGGGGAAGGGAGGATAGGAGGACCTCCGAACCTCAGAAATGCCCAGCCGTACCAACCCACCCATTGTTCTTACCCATCCAAGCGAGGACTCACTGACGCATTCCTGACAGGCCTACAACCGCAATGGAGGTAGCCGTCAGCCCAATACACTGTGAGTGAGACAAGACCACAGTCCAGTCATGTGTGGACCTCGGAGCAAAGCTCACCGGCCACCCCAGGAGTCATGGGGTATGGCGTGGCAGACCAAGCCTCTTTGCAAAAGTGTGCTCACGCTCGCTGGCCGGACTGAGTAGACTACAAGGAACTATATATCCAGCCTGTCTCTCAGCCGTCAGTTGATTGAAGATTCTTTTAAGAAAAAATTAAATAAAATAAAAAATTTCCTCAGAGCGCTGAGCCCAAAGGGAGCCATACGTCCTTCTCCTTGCTAGGCAGAACAAAACTGAGGCTGCATACTGCAGGGAGGAGGGTTATGTCTGGAGGGACTGTCCCCTGGGTGGGGTTGTTCAACTCTGTTAACCACCTGGGATCCTGCCTATTGTCTAAAGACGGCCACAAGGTGACTCTAAATTGCCGGGAGGACGTCTTTAGATGTCCTCGGCTCCTCCGGCCACTGAGATGCCGTTGCTCGTGCTTGGCGGCCGCGATATCCGCCAGGCACCCGCGATCGGCGGTTACACAGACAAGGACGTGGATCTGTGTGTGTAAACACACAGATCCACGTCCTGTCAGGGAGAGAGGAGACTGATGCTGTGTCCCTTGTACATGGGGACACAGATCGGTCACCTCCCCCGGTCAGTCGCCTCCCCCAACAGTTAGAAACACCATGCAGGGTACACATTTAACCCCTTTCTTACCCCCTAGTGTTAACCCCTTCCCTGCCAGTCACATTTATACAGTAATTAGTGCATAGTTATAGCACTGATGGCTGTATAAAATGTGAATGGTCCCAAAAATGTGTCAAAAGTGTCAGATGTGTCCGCCATAAAGTTGCAGTCCCAATAAAAATCGCAGATCGCCGCCATTACTAATAAAAAAATAATAAAAATAAATAAATAATAATTCTGTCCCCTATTTTGTAGGCGCTAATGCCTAGATTCACAAAGATTGCCGCAACTTTGCGGCAGCGTAGCTTAAGGCATTTAAGCTACGCCGCCGTAAGTTAGCGAGGCAAGTACATGATTCACAATGTACTTGCCTGCTATGTTACGGCGGCGTAGCCTAAAGCGGGCGGGCGTAAGGGCGCCGAATTCAAATGTGTGTAAGGGGGGCGTGTTTTATGCCAATAAGGCTTGACCATACGTTTTTGGCGTTTTTTTTACTGCGCATGCGCCCACATTTCCCAGTGTGCATTGCGGCTAAATACGCCGCACGGGCCTATTGATTTTGAATGGGGATGTAAACGACGTAAATCCCAATTCACGGACGACTTACGCAAACGACGTAAAAATTTCGAATTTCGACGCGGGAACGGCGGCCATACTTAACATTACTATTCCAACTAGTGCCTAGCTCTAACTTTAGGCGGCCTATCTCTAACGTAAACGGCGTAAAAGTACTGCGTCGGCCGGGCGTACGTTCGTGAATCGGCGTATCTACTCATTTACATATTCTACGCCGACCGCAATGGAAGCGCCACCTATCGGCCATCCAAAATATTGCAATCTAAGATAGGACGGCGCAAGCCGTCCTATCTTAGATATGTTTAAGCGTATCTCTGTTTGAGCATACACTTAAACATAAGTCGGCGTAGATTCTGAGTTAGGTCGGCTTATCTACTGATAAGCCGGCCTAACTCTTACTGAATCTACCTATATAACTTTTGCGCAAACCAGTCGCTTATTGCGTTTTTTTTTATTTTTACCAAAAATATGTAGAAGAGTACGTATCGGCCTAAACTGAGGAAAACATTTTTTTGGGGGATATTTATTATAGCAAAAAGTTAATTTTTTTTTTTCAAAATTGTTGCTCTTTTTTTGTTTATAGCACATTTGTGGGGAAAAAAAGGATGTAAATTTTGTTTGGGAGCCACGTCGCACGACCGCGCAATTGTCAGTTAAAGCGACGCAGTGCCGGAAGCTGAAATTTCGCCTGGGCAGGAGGGGGGTATATGTGCCCAGTAAGCAAGTGGTTAAAGTAACATGTATTTAATTATCTAACATGTTTCTGCCTAGTCCTCTCCTGTAAACAGGGAACATAACCCACTTGTCAAGATTTAAGGAGCTGTGTCCGTCCATAGACGATAAGAGAAAAAACCTTTACAACCCCTTTATCCCCCTACCTTACTCCAGCCTAGCTAGTCAAACCCCAGTCATGTAGGCCTTCCGCTTATGCTGCGCCTGCAGCAGCTCTTGGCCTTTGACTTTTCATAAATAAGAATCAGCCATCAGTCTTTTGCTCATGAAGGGATTCTCAAAATGATGCTAATATGAGCCCTTTCACACTGGGGCGGTGGGGGTGTCGGCGATAAAGCGGCGCAATTTTTAGTGGGGCTTTACTGTCATTTTTGCGGCGCTATACTACCGGTAGCGGGATGCTTTTAACCCCCGCTAGCGGCCAAAAAAGGGTTTAAAAACGCCAGCGGTTCCGCGGCGCAGCCCATTGGATTTCAATGGGCAGGGGCGCTTTAGGAGCGGTGTATACACCGCTCCTACAGCACCTTAAAGATGCTACTAGCAGGACTTTTTTTAGCGTCCTGCCAGCGCACCGCTCCAGTGTGAAAGCCCTCGGGCTTTCACACTGGAGTGTAAGGAGTGGCTCTTTCAGGGCACTTTGCAGGCAATGGGGTGGATTCAGGTACGACTTGCGCCCTCTTACGGAGGCGCAGTGTACCGTTTTAAACGCTGCGCCTCCGTAAATTACCTGCGCTACGCTTCATTCATGAAGCAGTAGCTACGTAATTTGCGTGGCCGCTCCCTAAAACTGCCCGGCGTAAGGGCGCGTAATTTAAATGATCCCGTAGGGGGCGTGGATCATTTAAATTAGGCGCGTTCCCGCGCCGAACGTAGTGCGCATGCTCCGTCGGGAAACTTTCCCCACGTGCATTGCGGCAAATGACGTCGCAAGGACGTCATTTGCTTCGACGTGAACGTAAATGGCGTCCAGCACCATTCACGATTCACTTACGCAAACAACGTAATTTTCAAACATCGCGACGCGGGGAAACAACGGGTAGACTTAGCATTGGCTGCCCCTGCTGATAGCAGGAGAAGCCTTACACGGAACCCGACGAACGCAAACAACGTAAAATGCGTACGCAGGGCTCGCGTAGGGTTGTGAATCGGCGTTAGTATGCAATTTGCATACTCTACGCTGACCACTACGGAAACGCCACCTAGCGGCCAGCGTAAGAATGCAGCCTAAGATATGACGGCATAAGAGCCTTATGCCAGTCATATCTTAGGCTGCAGTCGGCGTAACGAGCTTTCTGAATACAGAAAAGTCGTTACGCCGGCGCAACAAAGCAATTGCGCTGCGTAACTATGGTTACGCAGACGCAATTGCTTACTGAATCCACCCCGATATTTTTAGCATTGTAGGGGTCTAAAGGCTTTCAGGTCGGAAATATCACAGGGCACCCTGTGCCAACTTCAAGAACATGTGACTAGCCCCCTCGCCCGCCCCTTGCAGTGTACAATCTCTTACCTCGTGGTGAATTTCTTATAGGTGGCCCTCCAGCTCCTGTATATTAAAGAAAGGCTTTATCAAGAAGGAAAATCATTTAAAGTATAATCCAAAATCAATTTTTCAGTAGGTTTGGCATTATGTCTCACTGTATAGTTTTCTATCATCTGTTACACTGTTTACAGCACTTCCTGTTGCAGGTTGACAACATTTAGCATTTAGCCACTGCCTCCTAACATAGGGTGACCAGACATCCCCGGTTTCCGGGGACAGTCCCCGGATTGACGACACTGTCCCAGGACCAAGTCTGTCCCCGGATTGAATTTGAACAGGGGCTGGGGCAATTTAAAAGACAGTGGGCTGGATTCAAGAAGCAAATTGCGCCTGCGTAACCATAGTTACACAGCGCAATTGCTTACTTGTCCCGGCGTATCGAATGCTCCTGATTCAGGAACCTCGATACGCCGACTGCAGCCTAAGAAATGACTGGCATAAGGCTCCTTATGCCGTCATATCTTAGGCTGCATTCTTACGTTGGCCGCTAGGTGGCGTTCCCGTTGTGCTCAGCGTATAGTATGCAAATTGCATACTAACGCCGATTCACAACCCTACGCGAGCCCTGCGTACGCAGTTTACGTCGTTTGCGTACGTCGGTTTTTGCGTAAGGCTGCTCCTGCTATTAGCAGGGGCAGCCAATGCTACGTATACCCGTCGTTCCCGCGTCGCAAATTTTAAATTTAACGTCGTTTGCGTAAGATTACACTTTTTTTCGTCAGCACCCCCCGGGTTCTCTGCTCCAGGGGGGCCCTGCCTAAAGCTGTGTAAGGGGCCACACAATTTGTGATGGCTGCCATGATTACAGAAGTCGTTTGCAAGCCGCGCTGAAGTGGCACTGTAAGGGGCGGCTTTAGAGTCGGGGCGACTTTGAAGCAGCCCCAGTGTGAACCCTAGACTAATCTCAGGAGAAGATCACCAATAATGACGGACTGTTTGGTTTGGACATTCGATTAATTGAAGATGGGAGTTTAATTTAATTATTTGTTCATGAAACTATGTTGATATGTATTGACACTAGCAATTTATTTGAATCAGGTTTAATAGTAGGAGCGCTCTTTACACGTAGGCACAGAGGGCCAGATTAAGGATACGATGGAGTATCTCAGGATACTCCATCGTATCTCTCTTTTTTGGCCCGTGTATCTATGCGACTGATTCTTAGAATCATTTTCGCATAGATACACTTAAGATCCGACATGTGTAAGTCACTTACACTGTCGGATCTTAAATGTAATTACGCCGGCCGCCGCTAGATGGCGTTTACATTCAGGTCTCATTTGTTTATGCAAATGAGCCTGATACGCCGATTCCCGAACGAATTCGCGTCGCGTAACCGTCGCTAACGTCGTTTGCGTAAACGTAAACTTACCCCTGCTATATGAGGGGTAAGTTTACTCAAGTCCCACGTAGGCCATGTTAAGTATGGCGTCGGGTCCGCATCGTGTTTTTCCGTCGGCTACGTCGTTTCCCTAAGTCGTTCTTGAATACGACTTTACGTCAATGACGCACACGTCGGCGTCATTGACGTTTTACGCCGAGAACTGGAGCATGCGCACTGGGCTATTTTAAGCCCGGCGCATGCGCAATTCGTTAGAATCGGGGGCGCGCTTCATTTAAATAGAAGCTGCCCCCTTGGAGATACGCGTGGCTACGCCGGGCCATTTACACTCCGCCGCCCCAAACTACGGAGCAAGTGTTTGGGGAATACAGCACTTGCTCCTGTAGGTTGGGGCGGCGTAGTGTAAATGGCTTACGTGCCGCCCGCGGGAAATCTAGGAGAATATGGCCCAGAATTCCCAGAGCGGTTTTCTAGAAAGACAGCACAGCAGAATCAGCAACCACTAAAAAAATAAAATAAATATGGCACTTACGGAGTTTCTTAAATTGCATGGGAGCACCACAAGCCATCATTCTAGGTGCTCCGTGGAATGCTGAGCCCATCATCATAAATGCTGTAAGAGAAGATAGACGATGAGTGATAAGTAGGGCTGCAACTAACGATTATTTTCGTAATTGATTAATCGGCCGATTATTTTTTCGATTAATCAATTAATCGGATAAAATCATTAAAAAAACGTAATGTGGAATTTTTTCGTTGTTCGAGTGTTACACTCAAACGGCAATGATGGGGCACTATTCCTCCCAGGAACACCAATACTGGGGCACTATTCCTCCCAGGAACACCAATACTGGGGCACTATTCCTCCCAGGAACACCAATACTGGGGCACTATTCCTCCCAGGAACACCAATACTATGGCACTATTCCTCCCAGGAACACCAACGCTGGGGCACTATTCCTCCCAGGAACATCAACGCTGGGGCACTATTCCTCCCAGGAACACCAACGCTGGGGCATTATTCCTCCCAGGAACACCAATGATGGGGCACTATTCCTCCCAGGAACACCAATGCTGGGGCACTATTCCTCCCAGGAACACCAATGATGGGGCACTATTCCTCCCAGGAACACCAAATGATGGGGCACTATTCCTCCCAGGAACACCAATACTGGGGCACTATTCCTCCCAGGAACACCAATACTGGGGCACTATTCCTCCCAGAAACACCAATGCTGGGGCACTATTCCTCCCAGGAACACCAAACGATGGGGCACTATTCCTCCCAGGAACACCAATACTGGGGCACTATTCCTCCCAGGAACACCAATACTGGGGCACTATTCCTCCCAGGAACACCAATGCTGGGGCACTATTCCTCCCAGGAACACCAATGCTGGGGCACCATTCCTCCCAGGAACACCAAATGATGGGGTACTACTATTCCTCCCGGGATCACCAATGATGGGGCACTATTCCCCTACCCCTCCCAGGAACACCAATGGGGCAATATTCCCTCCCCTCAGAACACCAATGGGGCACTATTCCCCCCCTCCCAGGAAAACCAATGATGGGGCACTACTATTCCACCCACCCCCTAGAACACCAATGATGGGAGTATGGGGAATTGTCATCAAAATGCAAATAATGTACGGTTACTGTACTGTGACTGGTACTGTACTGTTTTCTACCTTTCACAGCTCCGCGCTCTCCTCATGGCTGCTTCTTGCCTCTGTTCCCTCGAGGCAGCAGCGGGCGGGGCTGAGGAGATCAGTGGGGAGCTGACGTCAGAGGAGAGGCGGCGGCGGAGAGGACTGAGTACAAGTACCGAAACTTTTTTTCAAGTACTCGCTAATACCGATACTTTTTTTTAAATGTGTCCCCAAATGCAGCCATGTCCCCCACAGATGCAGCCATGTCCCCCACAGATGCAGCCATGTCCCCCACAGATGCAGCCATGTCCCCCCCAGATGCAGCCATGTCCCCCCCAGATGCAGCCATGTCCCCCCCATATGTAGCCATGTCCCCCCCATATGCAGCCATGTCCCCCCCATATGCAGCCATGTCCCCCCCATATCCAGCCATGTCCACCCCCATATCCAGCCATGTCCCCCCCCATATCCAGCTATATGTCCCCCCCATTATCCAGCCATGTCCCCCCCATATGCAGCCATGTCCCCCCATTATCCAGCCATGTCCCCCCCATATGCAGCCATGTCTCCCCCATATCCAGCTATGTCCCCCCCATATGCAGCTATGTCCCCCCATATTCAGCCATGTCCCCCCCATATCCAGCCATGTCCCCCCCATATCCAGCCATGTCCCCCCCATATCCAGCCATGTCCCCCCCATATGCATCCATGTCCCCCCCATATGCAGCCATGTCCCCCCCATATCCAGCCATGTCCCCCCATATCCAGCCATGTCCCCCCATATCCAGCCATGTCCCCCATATGCAGCCATGTCCCCCCATATCCAGCCATGTCCCCATATGCAGCCATGTCTCCCCCCATGCAGCCATGTCTCCCCCCCATATCCAGCCATGTCCCCCCCATATGCAGTCATGTCCCCCATATCCAGCCATGTCCCCCATATGCAGCCATGTCTCCCCCCATGCAGCCATGTCTCCCCCCCATATCCAGCCATGTCTCCCCCCCATAGCCAGCCATGTCCCCCTTACCTGCATCCCGCTGCCGCCGACTGGTTAATACGCGCGGGGAACATTACAGCTTTGAATAGCTGTAATGATTCGCGCCGCGCTGCATATAGACACTCCCCCTCGCTCGGGATTGGACAGTTCACCCGAGCAAGGGGGAATGTCTATACGCGGCGCGAATCATTACAGCTATTCAAATGATAGCTGTAATGTTCCCCGCCCGTATTACCCAGTCGGCGGTAGCGGGGATGCGGCGTAACGGCGGCGCCGGCGCCGGGGGGAAGTATTCTATTTCGGTATCGGGGGTATTTGCGGGAGTACAAGTACTCCCGCAAATACTCGGAATCGGTCCCGATACCGATACTAGTATCGGTATCGGGACAACCCTACTTATCCAGAAAGAATTTGCGCGGTAAGTTACGGCGGCGTAGTGTAAATGTGTCGGGGTAAGGGCGCGAAATTCAAATGACTAAGATGTGGGCGTGTTTTATGTTAATTCATCTTGACCCCACGTAAATTATGTTTTTTTTTAACGGCGCATGCGCCGTCCGTGGGGGTATCCCAGTGCGCATGCTCGAAATCATGTCGCAAATAGTCAATGCTTTCGACGTGAACGTAATTTACGCAAAGCCCTATTCGCGAATGTTTTACGCAAACAACGTAAAATTCTACGCTGTCCCGACGTCCATACCTAACATTGCGTACACCTCATAGAGGCAGGGGTAACGTTACGCCGAAAAAAGCCTTACGTAAACAACGTAAAAAAAAATGCGCCGGGCGGACGTACGTTTGAGGATCGGCGTATCTAGCTAATTTGCATACTCTACGCGGAAATCAACGGAAGCGCCACCTAGCGGCCAGCGTAAATATGCACCTAAGATCCAACGGCGTACTAAGACGTACGTCAGTCGGATCTAGCCCACATTTAGGCGTATCTTGTTTTGTGGATACAAAACAAAGATACGACGGCGCATCCTAGAACTTACGCGGCGTATCAATAGATACGCCGCCGTAAGTTCTTTGTGGATCTGGCCCTATGTGTGGAGATTTTATAGAATTTCATTGTCATTTGTGTTGCAATGACAATGAAGTATTTATTTTATCTTTATTCTATTTTTTTTCTATTCTATTCTCCTAAATTCTATTTTGTTCCTTTATTTTCTATTCTGCTTTATTATATTCTTATTTTCTATTTGATTCTATTCCTTTATATAATCTTCTATTCAATTATCTTTTGTTCTATTCTATAAAGTAGCCTAAGTAGGAATTAAGTAGGAATTGGGGGAGATTCACAAAGAGATACGACGGCGTATCTCCTGATACGCCGTCTTATCTCTGAGATCCGACGGTCGGATCTATGCGACGGATTCATAAGAATCAGTTACGCATAGATCTCCCTTAGATCCGACTGGTGTAAGAGATACGCCGATTCAGAAACGAACGCCCGCCCGACGCTTTTTTTTACGTCGTTTGCGTTAGGCTTTTTCCGGCGGATAGTTACCCCTGCTATATGAGGGGTAGCTAATGTTAAGTATGTAAAAGGGGGGGGGAACTAAAGCGCTAGCCAAAACTAACAAAGTGAGGAATGAAAATCGTGAACAAAAATAATAGAAGAAAAATTAATGTACTAACGACAAAGAAATTGAATGAATAATGCTGGATGATGAGCGCAAAAATTGTTGAATAGTGCATACACAAACAATGTGAATATGATCCCCTATAGGGGAATAAAACCAAACAATAGAAATAATAATAATTATAGATGAAATCCCATAGCCACTCAAGGACGCTATGGCAGTGATACAAACAAGGGTGAACGAATAAGTCCTGTGTTACAAAAGAATTGGAATTGAATAGTGTCCCAAAATAGCAGCAATGAACTTGTGCATCCAAGTGTAAATGCTAGACACAATCCCACCGGCAGCTGGGCTCACAGAGCGCTTACCTTCCTGATGTGCGGACGGGATGTCACGTCACTTCCGGTCACGTCTTAGCAGTGGCAGAGGCCTCTGATGAAGTCACGTGTCGTGACGTAACGCGTAAGGCCCTGCTAAAACGTGACCGGAAGTGACGTGACATCCCGTCCGCACATCCGCAACTTGGTGTCTATACGTTTGATGTTTTTAAGTTTATGCTTAGCATTTTTTATATTTTGGACCAATAAATTGTGTTGCCGTAAAATACTTCACCATTTGGAGCCTTTTTTCCCTCTTTCATCATTTTGGGGACTGCCTATGAACGTTCTGGGCACGGAGCCTCCATTTTGGTGTAGCCCTGTACTGTACACAGTGAAAGGTATACGCTCTTCAGGCAAGAACCCAGAGGATTGTAGCAGCTCGTCCGAGCGGGGAGAAGGCTGTTCAGTCTCCATCTGAGGATTTACATGCTGTCTTTGTACATCAGGAAGGTAAGCGCTCTGTGAGCCCAGCTGCCGGTGGGATTGTGTCTAGCATTTACACTTGGATGCACAAGTTCATTGCTGCTATTTTGGGACACTATTCAATTCCAATTCTTTTGTAACACAGGACTTATTCATTCACCCTTGTTTGTATCACTGCCATAGCGTCCTTGAGTGGCTATGGGATTTCATCTATAATTATTATTATTTCTATTGTTTGGTTTTATTCCCCTATAGGGGATCATATTCACATTGTTTGTGTATGCACTATTCAACAATTTTTGCGCTCATCATCCAGCATTATTCAATGTTAAGTATGGCCGTCGTTCCCGCGCCGAGTTTTGAAATTTTACGTCGTTTGCGTAAGTCGGTCGCGAATACGGATGGCCGTAATTTACGTTCACGCCGAAAACAATGACGTCCTAGCGACGTCATTTGGAGCATGCGCACTGGGAAATTTCGCCGGCGGCGCATGCGCAGTTAAATCGGCGCGCGGACGCGCCTGATTTAAGTTGTACAGTCCCCCTAGCCGCGGAATTTTAATTCTGCAGGGGGAGTTTCGATCCGCCGGTGCAAGTTTGGAGGTAAGTGCTTTCTGAATACTGCACTAGCCTCGCAAAATTGCGCCGGCGGATCGTAAATCAGATAGATTACGCGGATCTAAAGATCCGCTAATCTATGTGAATCTACCCCACTATCATCTTCTTTCACTTTTATACCTTACTGTATTGATTGCAATATGTTCCAATATCAAATTCAAATACATTTTCAAATTCAAAAACGCGTTTCATTATTTATTTCGAATTTGTTGAAATTTGTTACTATTATTGATTGAACTGGTAGACTTGTGTGTTTTTTTCTACTAAACTAACTATGTAACGTTTGCAATTTTGAAATTCGGATACATCCAAATCTCTGAAGAGCAAAAATTTCATCCGGACCTCAGTTCGTAACAAAAACGAATCGCACATGTCTCATGAAAACGACATACCTGGAGCTGGGACATCCCTGCGAATAGGAGGTCCCTCCACACGGGTCTTGGTGTCCTTGTTGACGGCTACATAGGCGGTAAGAGAAGAGACAACCCCAGACTGCAGACTGGTCTCTAAGATCTTCTTCTTCACCTCTTCGGATGGTGACTCTGGTCCATATTCTAGCTCAGAGATCAGAGTTTTGGCTGCCAGTCTGTGGATGGTGGGCCTGGAAGAGAATAGACAGTGCGTGAGGAAACCCAGACGATGGCAATTAGTGGATGGTGGCTGAGGATACTAGAGATCTGACGGTCTATGGATGTGGGTCTTAAAAAAAAGATAGCCAGTGCGTGAGGAAACCAGGACTACTGTATTGTTGTCTGTGGATGGTGGCCGAGAGAAAATAGACGATGAATGAGAAGATCAGAGCTCTGCCAGTCTGTGGATGGTGGGTAAGAGAAAAAAGACAGAGCATGAGAACACTGGAGCTCTGCTAGTCTGAATGGTGGGTAAGAAAAGATCGGAGCTGCCAGACTGTGAATGGTGGGTAAGATAAGACCAGAGCTCTGCTAGTCTGAGTGGTGGGTAAGAGAAGATAGATAGCGCATGAGAAGACCAGAGCTCTGCCAATCTGTGAATGGTGGGTAAGAGAAGACCCAAGCTCTGCTAGTCTGAATGGTGGGTAAGAGAAGATGGACAGTGCATGAGAAGACCAGAGCTCTGCCAGTCTGTGAATGGTGGGTAGGAAAAAATAGACAGTGCATGAGAAGACCAAAGCTCTGCCAGTCTAGAAGGTGGGTAAGATAAGATAGACAGTGCATGAAAAGACCAGAGCTATGCCAGTCTGAAAGGTGGGTAAGATAAGATAGACGGTGCATGAGAAGACCAGAGCTCTGCCAGTCTGAAAGGTGGTAAGATAAGATAGACACTGCATGAGAAGACCCAAGCTCTGCCAGTCTGTGAATGGTGGGTAAGAGAAGATAGACAGTGCATGAGAAGACCCAAGCTCTGCCAGTCTGTGAATGGTGGGTAAGAGAAGATAGACAGCATATGAGAAGACCTAAGCTCTTCTAGTCTGAATGGTGAGTAAGAGAAAATGGACAGTGCATGAGAAGACTGGAGCTCTGCCAGTCTGAAAGTTGGGTAAGATAAGATAGACAGTGCATGAGAAGACCCGAGCCCTGCCAATCTGTGAATGGTGGATAAGAGAAGATAGACAGCGCATTGAGAAGACCCGAAGCTCTGCCAGTCTGTGAATAGTGGGTAAGAGAAGATGGTGCATGAGAAGACCCAAGCTCTGCCAGTCTGTGAATGGTGGGTAAGAGAAGATAGACAGTGCATGAGAAGACCCAAGCTCTGCCAGTCTGTGAATGGTGGGTAAGAGAAGATAGACAGCATATGAGAAGACCTAAGCTCTTCTAGTCTGAATGGTGAGTAAGAGAAAATGGACAGTGCATGAGAAGACTGGAGCTCTGCCAGTCTGAAAGTTGGGTAAGATAAGATAGACAGTGCATGAGAAGACCCGAGCCCTGCCAATCTGTGAATGGTGGGTAAGAGAAGATAGACAGCGCATTGAGAAGACCCGAAGCTCTGCCAGTCTGTGAATAGTGGGTAAGAGAAGATGGTGCATGAGAAGACCCAAGCTCTGCCAGTCTGTGAATGGTGGGTAAGAGAAGATAGACAGCGCATTGAGAAGACCCGAGCTCTGCCAGTCTGTGAATGGTGGGTAAGAGAAGATAGACAGTGCATGAGAAGACCCGAGCTCTGCCAGTCTGTGAATGATGGGTAAGAGAAGATGGACAGTGCATGAGAAGACCGGAGCTCTGCCAGTCTGTGAATGGTGGGTAAGAGAAGATAGACAGTGCATGAGAAGACCCAAGCTCTTCCAGTCTGTGAATGCTGGATAAGAGAAGATAGACAGCGCATTGAGAAGACCCGAAGCTCTGCCAGTCTGTGAATGGTGGGTAAGAGAAGATAGACAGTGCATGAGAAGACCGGAGCTCTGCCAGTCTGTGAATGATGGGTAAGAGAAGATGGACAGTGCATGAGAAGACCCGAGCTCTTCCAGTCTGTGAATGCTGGATAAGAGAAGATAGACAGCGCATTGAGAAGACCCAAAGCTCTGCCAGTCTGTGAATAGTGGGTAAGAGAAGATGGTGCATGAGAAGACCCAAGCTCTGCCAGTCTGTGAATGGTGGGTAAGAGAAGATGGTGCATGAGAAGACCCAAGCTCTGCCAGTCTGTGAATGGTGGGTAAGAGAAGATAGACAGCACATGAGAAGACCCAAAGCTCTGCTAGTCTGTGAATAGTGGGTAAGAGAAGATAGACAGCATATGAGAAGACCTAAGCTCTTCTAGTCTGAATGGTGAGTAAGAGAAAATGGACAGTGCATGAGAAGACTGGAGCTCTGCCAGTCTGAAAGTTGGGTAAGATAAGATAGACAGTGCATGAGAAGACCCGAGCCCTGCCAATCTGTGAATGGTGGATAAGAGAAGATAGACAGCGCATTGAGAAGACCCGAAGCTCTGCCAGTCTGTGAATAGTGGGTAAGAGAAGATGGTGCATGAGAAGACCCAAGCTCTGCCAGTCTGTGAATGGTGGGTAAGAGAAGATAGACAGCGCATTGAGAAGACCCGAGCTCTGCCAGTCTGTGAATGGTGGGTAAGAGAAGATAGACAGTGCATGAGAAGACCCGAGCTCTGCCAGTCTGTGAATGATGGGTAAGAGAAGATGGACAGTGCATGAGAAGACCGGAGCTCTGCCAGTCTGTGAATGGTGGGTAAGAGAAGATAGACAGTGCATGAGAAGACCCGAGCTCTGCCAGTCTGTGAATGATGGGTAAGAGAAGATGGACAGTGCATGAGAAGACCCGAGCTCTGCCAGTCTGTGAATGGTGGGTTAGAGAAGATAGACGGTGTATGAGAAGACCCAAAGCTCTGCCAGTCTGTGAATGGTATGGTAGGTAAGAGAAGACAGACAGAGCATTGAGAAGACCGGAGCTCTGCCAGTCTGTGAATGGTGGGCAAGAGAAGATAGACAGTGCATAAGAAGACCCGAACTCTTCCAGTCTGTGAATGCTGGATAAGAGAAGAAATGTAGTGCATAAGAAGACTCGAGTGCTGCTAGTCTGTGAATGGTGGGTAAGAGAAGATAGACGGTGCATGGGAAGACTTGCAGCTCTGCCAGTCTGAATGGTGGGTAAGAGAAGATAGACGGTGCATGGGAAGACTTGCAGCTCTGCCAGTCTGTGAATGGTATGGTAAGTAAGAGAAGATAGACAGCGCATTGAGAAGACTGGAGCTCTCCTAGTCTGTGAATGGTGGGTAAGAGAAGATAGACAGTGCATGAGAAGACCCGAGCTCTGCCAGTCTGTGAATGGTGGGTAAGAGAAGATGGACAGTGCATGAGAAGACTCAAGCTCTGTCAGTCTGTAAATGGTATGGTAGCTGAGAGAAGATGGACAGTGCATGAGAAGACCGGAGCTCTGTCAGTCTGTGAATGGTGGGTAAGAGAAGATGGACGGTGCATGAGAAGACCGGAACTCTGCCAGTCTGTGAATGGTGGGTAAGAGAAGATGGACAGTGCATGAGAAGACCCGAAGCTCTGCCAGTCTGTGAATGGTGGGTAAGAGAAGAAATGTAGTGCATAAGAAGACTCGAGTGCTGCTAGTCTGTGAATGGTGGTAAGAGAAGATAGACGGTGCATGAGAAGACCCGAAGCTCTGCCAGTCTGTGAATGGTGGGTAAGAGAAGATGGACAGTGCATGAGAAGACCCGAAGCTCTGCCAGTCTGTGAATGGTGGGTAAGAGAAGATGGACAGTGCATGAGAAGACCCGAAGCTCTGCCAGTCTGTGAATGGTGGGTAAGAGAAGAAATGTAGTGCATAAGAAGACTCGAGTGCTGCTAGTCTGTGAATGGTGGGTAAGAGAAGATAGACGGTGCATGGGAAGACTTGCAGCTCTGCCAGTCTGTGAATGGTATGGTAGGTAAGAGAAGATAGACAGCGCATTGAGAAGACAGGAGCTCTGCCAGTCTGTGAATGGTGGGTAAGAGAAGATGGACAGTGCATGAGAAGACCGGAACTCTGCCAGTCTGTGAATGGTGGGTAAGAGAAGATAGATGGTGCATGAGCAGACCCGAAGCTCTGCCAGTCTGTTAGTGGCGACTCTAAAAAGATAACCAAGGAAATGTTTCATATTAATGTGAGGCGTTTCAAATACTAAATACTGACCTTTCCGCGTTCTGCACCTTCAGCGGGAAACGAAGATCATTCTTTATGGCTTCATCTTTAAACTTGTACTGCAGACAGACCTCACCTTCCGCTTCATTCTCCACCTAGGAAATATTTAAAGAAAGTGTAAATCACCTGAAGCTCCGAGTCATTATATATAATGGATAACATACAGTGTAAATGGGCGTTAGGTTTAAGTTAAGAAACACCTAGTAACCTTGGGCCTGATTCTCAAAAGAGATACGCAGACTTAACTGCTGTTCAGCCTGCGTATCTCTGTGCCTAACTTTGGAAACGATTCTCAAAAGGCTTTTTCCAAAGTTAGGCAGAAAATCTGACATGTGTAAGACACTCAGGCCTCGTACACACGACAGAGATTCTCGGCAGAATTCACCGAGAAACTCGGTCAAAACCCGGATTCTGCCGAGAATCTCTGTCGTCTGTACAGTTTTGGCTCGATGGAGCCGCCGAGGAACTCGACGAGAAAATAGAGAACATGTTCTCTATTTTCTCGTTGTCCTCGTTCTTCTATGGGAGAAGCCGGCCCGCCGAGCTCCTCGGCGGCTTCATCCCAAAACTCGACGAGGAACTCGACGTGCCAAGCACGTCGAGTTCCTCTGTCGTGTGTACGAGGCCTCACACGGTCAGATTTTAGGATGCAGTACCGCATCCGCCACTGGGGGCATTTCTCATTGAAA